>NW_017309067.1:8438-79714 GCF_000935625.1 Nanorana parkeri | reverse complement strand
TTTGACAGCAGCAGAGCCGCCAGACAATAGGAAACTATTGGGCGGAGCTAGCTGTCACTGCTAGCTCCGCACAATCGTTTGCTATTTACTTTTTTAACTTTTTTCACTCTTTTTCTGTTCTGCTCGGTACCACCTGAAGGACCGAGCAGAACAGCCGCTCGGCGGCATTCGGCTATTCACTCACTGCTGTTTGGGATCTTTAAGAATAGCCCGAACAGCAGTGAGTAGCCTGCCGGAGGTTCGGCTCAGCCGATCCAGATGTTGGATCGGCTGAGTCAAACTTCTTCTGCACTTCGGGTCGACCGAACATGCTGAGCATGTTCAGCCGACCTGAAGCAACACGGAGCAAGCCGATGTGCGGCTGATTTCAGCCGATGTACGGCTGAAATTAGCCTTACCAGCCTGAAGTGAATAGCCGAACATTGTTCGGCTCACTTCACTTCAGATCGGTCATTCACTTGGCTGCCCTCGGCAGCTTCGTGAATAGACCCCTATGTCTCTATCTCTGGAGTCTATACCCCTTTTAATAAAATAAAGTATTTTGCTTGCTTTAGAAACTGCTGCTTGATATTGCATGCTATTATTGAGTCTATGATCTACCAGAACACCCAGATATTTCTCCACCATTGACTCCCCAAAATATACTCCCGCTAGAGTGAATGAAGCATACAGTGCATTCGGATCTGCTTGTAAGTTGGAGACATCCTGTAAGGACTGTATTCCACTACATAACTTAGTGTCACCTGCAAACACAGAAATAGTACTTTTAATCCCCAACTCTATGTCATTTATAAATAGATTGGGGGACACCACTAACAACCTCAGACCATTCAGAGTGAATCAGAATTAATCATTGATCACCACTCTCTGAATACGGTCTTTAAGCCAGTTTTCCAATCCAATGACTTATTGACCTTAACTTGCACATTAGCCTCCTGTGGGGGAACTGTGTCAAAGGCTTTTGCAAAGTTTAAGTATACTACATCCACAGCCATTCCTCTGCCCAATTTATTACTCACTTCCTCATAAAAAGAAAGTAGATTTGTTTGAGAACTTCTGTCTTTTGTGAATCCGTGCTGACTATTGTTTATAATATTATTTTCAAGCAAAAACAAGCACGTGATCGTTGATCAAACTTTCAAGTATTTTCCCAAAAGTTAAGCTTACAGGTCTGTAATTACTTGGTAAAGAATTTGATCCCTCTTTAAAGGAGAACTATGGGGTAAGTGTTTTTTCCCATAGTTCTCCTCAGGGTCACGGGAGAACATAAACTAGCGTCCTCCCGTGACCCAAAGCTCAGTATACCGCGAGCTACAGCTCGCAGTATACCGAGACCGCCGCAGCCGGGACGGATCCTGTCATTACTGTCGAGATCCACCTAGCTGCGTGATTGACAGCGGGCTCCGCCTATCTAGAGGTAGAGCCAGCTGTACCTGACTCCCTCCCCCGTTCGTTCCTCCAGTCAGCGCTGGAGTATTGGAGCGGGGAGGGAATCCCTGCAGGGAGCCGTGAGTGACAGCCACTGCTCTCTGCAGGGACAGGATCGAGAAGTGAGCGAGCAACGGTATGTGTTTGCTCACTTCCCGATCTATTTAGCTGACGTGTGGCAGTTTCATTGTCATGGCTCGAACTATGAGGTTGAGTGAAAATAACTCACCTCATGGTTCTCCTTTAAATATAGGCACCACATTGGCCTTGCGCCAATCTATCGGTACCAAGCCAGTCATTAGAGAGTCTCTAAAAATTAGATGCGTTTTATATGTGCAGAATATACCTGTAAATACAAAAGTTAACTTTATACTTGCCTTAGCTAGTCTTTCCCACCACTGGGTGTGACATCACTATCCTCTAAGGAAGATTCCTGGCGAATGCAAAGCAGCCCATATCTGGGAAGAAGGCATTCCAATCAATTGCAAGAGTGTCTTCTCCTGCAATTGAGGCTGCTCTGTATTCCCTAGTATCTTGGCAGATGGAGCTGGCTGTCACCCTTACCTAGGTGCCACAGGCAGAAATGGGGGGATATATTGGGTATTATTTATAGGTACGTTTTGGACATACGTCGGTTTTGTGGCGGGTGGGGAATCATTTTATTTAGATACAGGAATGGGGCATAAGAAACACAGAATAATAATATAAAATATGTGTTAATTGGTTTCTAAAATCCATAACATAAATTTGAATACTAATTCTGCGATGCTTTCATGGTATACATTTTTTTATGCTGCCCAGCATTAGAATTTGTTCAATGTCATTTTGGTTCACTCCTTCATAACTGTATTTTTGAACTGTCATAAAAAACGCATTTTAATATTTCTTTCTTTTTTATTGTATGCTTTTAAAGCTCTTCTTCTGAATCAAGGTAAGTTCACCTTTCTAAATTTTAACATCTTTTTGTCACAACTGGGCTAATATTTCAGAACTGGGCCAAAAGTGAAGGTGCTGACAAAGGGATTCCAGTCTTGTTACATGTGTCCTGCAGTGTAAAGGTGGCCATACACTTTACAACCCTCGCAAGACTTTTGTCTTGCAAGGGTTGTAAAGTACTTTAAAAAACGTACAATCTGCCCATCTTGGACAGGCAGATCATATTTGCGATCATCGCAAGCCCGCCCCCCTGAGGGGCGGGCTTACGATGACTGCAATGAGGGGCAGGCTTACGATGACTGCAAACAGGCTATGTGCGCGTGCGCACACCGGCCCGTTCGGCAGTTGTACGATTCCCGGCGGGTTTTCTAGCCTGCTGGTTCGACGGAAGACGTGCGACTGTACAGTAGAAACGGTCGCACGCCTTCCATACACTGCACGATTCTCGTACAATCGCAGGATTTCCCGCGATTCTCGTACGAGAATCGTGCAGTGTATGGGCACCTTTAAGCAACAGGTTCACATGAATCCCTAATCACCACATACTCTCAATTCCTTAGCTGCCTTCTATTATGCTGCTGAGAGCAAGAAAAGATGCCTCGTGAAAGCAACAAGTAGCTCCAATCAAAGCTTTTTACAGAGCTTTGGACTTGCCATTATATTACTGCATTGGTGCATGTCCGAGAACTTTTACATGGAGTCTGTTACACACTCTTCCATACCAAGAAGTACCATGTAATGTATGTCCTGTTCAGCTCCTGGCAGCTAAAAGGAGTGGCGGAAGAGGGATGAATAGGTTAGTATGTGGGAAGGGAGGGGGATTAAAACAAACATGTTGCTTTGCCCTGCTTAAGCATAGTACAGGTTTGATTTAAAGAGACACTGGCACTTTACCCACTAAGATCAAAAGTCTAACCCCCACCACCACCAATCCACTGATACTCAACTCTGCTGTGATCCCCCACTGCTTCATTCTCCCCCTCAGTCCATGTGAAATATCCAGTGCTCTGTAGTATAAGAGAGCATGTGACTTCCTTTCATGATGCAGTGGTCAGGTCCAAAAGCCAATCGCTAGGCCTGAGCACTGTCACGTGACTGAGAGCGTGATGTCTCTAGACTCTAACACCAGCTGACACGCGATATTTTGCTGCCAGCTATAATGGAAAAATGAGCTGTAGGGGATCACTAGTGGGTGGTGGGGGGGTTTCCATAGACATCCGACAGTCGGCTCTACAAGTTTAAACAGACTCCCGGCGGCAAAAGTCGCCGGGAGTGTGTTTAAACAGCCCCGATGCTGGCGACGTACACTGTACGCCGTCAGTCACGAAGGGGTTAACTTTGCACTGATTGGGCAAGTTTGACAAAGTGGGATCTATCTTGGATAATTGAGACTACAGGAGGTTTCGATAAACCTGTTTTCATGTTGTTTCAGCCACAGTGTTTCAGCATTATTTGTATTTGTAACCATATTCCAAGAAATTTCAATTTTTCACACACATCTGCCATTTTGCTTGGCCAGATTTATTTCCTAGTTCTGCATTGCAGCTTCCTGGGTCACATACAACCTATTCTTTGAGCAGCGACACAATATCATACTGTCGATTTATTGTCCAGTCAGCTGGCAAGGTGACACACAGTTCTTTAGCTGAAGTAAGAAATTGTGTCACATTACATGGTTACATAGTTACATAGTATTTGAGGTTGAATAAAGACACAGGTCCATCAAGTTCAACCTTATGTGTAAGTGTGTGTGTAGTGCTTGCGTATGTGTATGTGAGTCCCTGTGTGGTTCTAGGTTTTAAAAGTACCTGTACCCCTGTATGTCTCTGCGGAAGGTATCTAAATGCTTTTTTAATGATTCAATACTCTCTGCTGATGCCACTGCCTGTGGCAGAGAGTTCCGAAATTTAACCGCTCTGACTAAAAAGAATTCCCTACGCCCTTTGTGGTTAAATCATTTCTCCACAAATTTTAGGTGGTGTTCTCTAGTCTTTGTTATGGGGTTTACTGTAAAAAGTTTACTGCTGATGTTGCCATCATCACTAAACATTTTGTACATCAAAATCATGTCCCCGCCTCACTTCAAGCATGAACAAGTCTAAATTTAGCAACCTTGTCTCATGGCTTTGGTCCTACATCCCCTTAATTAGTTTAGTTGCCCTTCTCTGGACTCTCACCAGCTCCAAGACATCCTTTCCGTGGATTGGTGACCAAAACTGAACCACATACTCAAGATGAGGCCAAACCAGCGATCTATAAAGTAGCAAAATGATCGCTTTGTCTCTACAGTACATTCCCTTTTTAATATAAGACCGTACTCTGCTAGCTTTGTTTGCCGCAGCCTGGCATTGCAAGCTATTATTCAATCTGTTGTCTACAATGACCCCCAAATATTTTTCCATTTTCTGACTTCCCTGGTTGAGTACCTATTAATATGGGTTCCGCTTGCCTGCTTTTTAAACTTTACATTTATCAACATTGAACCTCATCTGCCACATAGTTGCCCACTCCCCTATTTTATCCAGGTCCTCCTGTAATGTTATAATGTCTATTATCCTCCCAATTTTAGCATCATCTGCAAACACAGAAACATGGCTATTAACACCCTCCCCAATATCATTAATAAACAGGCTAAACAATATAGGACCTAGGACAGAACTCTGGGGAACGCCACTCTCAACCTTAGACCAATCTGAAAAAGAGCCATTTATCAATACTCTCTGGACACGTTCCTGTAGCCAGTTCTCTATCCATGCACACACCATTTCATCTATGCCCATAGATTTAGGCATGTGTATTAAGCGTTTGTGTGGTACTGTGTCAAATGCTTTTGCAAAATCCAGGTACACTACATCAACCGACCTTCCTCCATCCATATCTCTACTTACCTCTTCGTAGAATGTTAGCAGGTTGGTCTGACAAGAACGGTCCTTCTTAAATATGTGCTAAATATAACTTATAATACCAATGTCACAAACAAAATCCCCTAAATAGTCCTTTATCATTCCCTCGAACAGTTTGTAAACTATTGATGTTAGGCTGATTTGGCATCTTGAACTTTTTTTAATATCAGTAGTACCTTGAAACCCTTCCAGTCATTAATGAGTCATGGAAAATGAGGAATAACGGTCTTGCTATAAACGGCCAAGCTCTTTAAGTACCCTGGGGTGCAGGTTATCCGGTCCTATGGATGTATTTGCAGTAAGGTTTTCTAGTCTTTGTTGAACCCCGGCTACTGTCAACCACTGCGGTATTTTATGCACTGAGCTACTCCCATTCTTATCTCCATTAAGCCCGTCTTTTTCTAAAATGTATACTGAGGAGAAAAATTAATTTTAATACCTCAGGCTTCTCCTGGTCGTTTGTACTTAATCTCCTGTTCTCATCTTTTATTGTGCCTACCTGCTCTTCTTTTTTTTAACCTTTTTACTATTTATATACATTACTTTCTATGCAATGTGGCAGAGATCTATAAAGCAAAAGACTGGCTGAAAGAATTATGTTTTTTACTTGCCTAAAGATTTCTAACATACAGGTGAAACTCGAATAATTAGAATATCGTGCAAAAGTAATTGCAGTAAGTGCTGCAAAAGGGGCCCAAACCAAGTACTGAGTACATATGCATGCTTGTACTTTTCAGAGGTCCGATATTGTTCTATGTACAATCCTTGTTTTATTGATTGCATGTAATAATCTACTTTTTTGAGGTTGTGGATTTGGGGTTCTCGGGGTTTTCATGAGCTGTAAGTCATAATCATCACAATTATGACGAATGACGGCTTGAATTATCTTGCTTTGCATGTAATGAGTCTATCTCATATATTAGTTTCACCTTTTAAGTTGCATTAGTGAAATAAATGAACTTTGCACGATATTCTAATTATTTGAGTTTCACCTGTATATACAGTATGCATTTAAAGTTTGTAGTTAGCGGTTTGGCTGGAACTATGTTTAGCTACTGAAACAGAAGTTAAGTATTTTGTGGTGGTGTATAGATAAGCTGTACACCTTTGCTAGATTTCCCAAAATTATTTAACGCTTAGCCATATCATCTATAGAGAGTGCAGAAGCAGCGAATGAGCCAAAGAGTGCACCGCTACTTTTTATCTAAGGGGCATGTCAGGTGAGCCATCCTGTTGCTGGAGACAACTCACCAGAGATGGGATCACCATCGCTCCATCACTCCCCCACTAGCTGGATCAGCATGAGAGATTGTGCATCCATCTGAGCAATTCTTTTAAGGAAAGAGGGGGGGCCACTGGCAATGTGATCCCTGAAGCAAAATTACTTGTCTTTCGTGGCCCAAAGAGATTGTTCTTGTATATGTGGGCCCCAGATGGATAGATACTTTCTTAATTACAATGAGCAGAGAGATATAACCTGTCTTTAAAGAAGTCAGCTATGTGCTAGAACCATCAATGATTGCCACCTGGTACTGAAGGTATATTCAATCTTATGATAGAAAATAGAAGGATCTGGACCTGCGTGTATGGATATTTTCTAACAAATTGTAATCTCCCTCTACAATAACGAGTGCTTGTGACTGGAATATACTTTTTATCACCCTTAACAATTGATGTACAAAACTGGGAGTATCACTTGAAAGTATTGGACCCTTTATGGCCAGATTAAAGGACAACTTAACCTTTAAGTGAAGTTGTAATTTAATAAATCCCCCACCCCTATCTAGTGCATCCCACCTGGATTTAATGGTTACCTTCTTCCCTGATTCAGCAATCTTACCTCTAACAAGCTGCTGACCAGCTCCTACCAAGCTATGGGCTTTAAACTGTTTACATTTGCTTAACAAGCAGTAAATGAGCTTTAAAACAAGCCCTTACTGACTTTTGTAGCTGCAGGCAGAGTGCAGCTATTCATTCTCAAATTTACCAACAGAAGCACTAAAGTCATATAAGTGAGTTTTCTCAAGCACCTTAGCCTACCCTCCCAAAGCGCTTGCTCTGTATTTGTAGTAATGATTGGAAGGCTTTTTCTAGGATCTTGTCAACTATTGCTCAGTTGTTAACCCATACACTGCATGATTATTTCAGGCAATGTTTAAATCTTGCAGCTCTACATTCATCCCCGATTTCTGGGGACAGTCCCCGGATTGAGGAGACCGTCCCGTGACAAATGATGTCCCCGGGAACATAAAATAACATTTTTTTAATACTTACCTGATCCCTAGATCCAAGCGCAGCCTCCCATCTCCCACGCTGTCAGAAGCTTGCGCGCACTGTTAACAGCTTCTGAGAAGATACGCTATTAGCGTAGCGAGGAAGCTGGCTGCGCATTTTGCATAGCGCCCGCTACGCTAATAGCGTATCTTCTCAGTAGCTGCACACAGTGATCAGGTGAGTATTAGAAAAATATATATTTTATGTTCCCGGGGACATTTAAAAATGGATTTTATGTTAAAAATGTTGTCACCTTACCTTACCCTGGTGGTCTTCTAGAGGGGAGACTGGTGATCCTGCACTGCAGTCCCGACCCCTTGACATCACACCCCTGCAGCTGGAATCCGATGGAAAGTGTCTATGTTGCTCCCTGGGGCTCCCTGATGGTCAGTGGGGGCTCCCTGGACCCTGGTTGGGTGGGGGGTCTGCTGTGGCCGCAGCTGCAGTGGCTCCCTCTCTCTGCCGCCTCTCTGCCACAGGAGACACATTTGACAGACTCTAAAATACCTCAAATCACACAAATTACTAGCATTTTAAGCCGCTTATCCAGCCTAAAACTGGCCATAGACATTAGATACCAGTCGGACGTACAGTTGTGCTCATAAGTTTACATACCCTGACAGAATTTTTGATTTCCTGGCCATTTTTCAGAGAATATGAATGATAACAGGAAAACCTTTCTATCACTCATGGGTAGTGTTTGGCTGAAGCCATTTATTATCAATCAACTGTGTTTACTCTTTTCCAATCATAATGACAACAGAAACTACACAAATGACCCTGATCAAAAGTTTACATACCCTGGTGAGTTTGGCCTGATAACATGCACACAAGTTGACACAAAAGGGTGTGAATGGCTATTAAAGGGAACCATCCTCACCTGTAATCTGTTTGCATGTAATCAGTGTGTGTATAAAGGCCAATGAGTTTCTGGCCTCCTTGCATCCTTCATCCAGTGCTGCACTGACGTGTCTGGATTCTGAGTCATGGGGAGAGCAAAAGAATTGTCAAAGGACCTGCGGAAAAAGGTAGTTGAACTGTATAGAACAGGAAAGTGATATAAAAAGATATCCAAGGAATTGAGAAGGCCAATCAGCAGTGTTCAAACTCTAATCAAGAAGTGGAACATGAGGGGTTCTGTTGAAACCAAACCAAGGTCAGGTAGACCAACTAAACTGTCAGCCACAACTGCCAGGAAAATTGTTCGAGATGCAAAGAAAAACCCACAAATAACTTCAGGTGAAATACAGGACACTCTGAAAACATATGGTGTGGCTGTTGCAAGATGCACAATAAGGAGGCACTTGAAGAAAGATGGGCTGCATGGTCGAATCGCCAGAAGAAAGCCATTACTACGCAAATGCCACAAAATATTCTGCTTACAATACGCCAGACAGCACAGAGACAAGCCTCAAGCCTTCTGGCACAAAGTCATTTGGAGTGATGAGACCACAATTGAGCTTTTCGGCCACAACCATAAACGCTACATTTGGAGAGGAGTCAACAAGGCCTATGATGAAAAGTACACCATTCCTACTGTAAAACACGGAGGTGGATCGCTGATGTTTTGGGGATGTGTGAGCTACAAAGGCACAGGAAAGTTGGTCAGAATTGATGGCACGATGAATGCAGTATGTTATCAAAAGATACTGGAGGACAATTTGCATGTATCAGCCCGGAAGCTGCGCATGGGACGTACTTGGACATTCCAACATGACAATGATCCTAAACACAAGGCCAAGTCAACCTGTCATTGGCTACAGCAAAATAAAGTGAAGGTTCTGGAGTGGCCATCTCAGTCTTCTGACCTCAATATCATTGAGCCACTCTGGGGAGATCTCAAACGTGCTGTTCATGCAAGGCAGCCCAAGAATTTACAGGGCCTGGAGGCTTTTTGCCAGGAAGAATGGGCAGCTTTACCATCTGAGAAGATAGAGCCCCATCCACACATACCACAAAAGACTTCAAGCTGTCATTGATGTTAAAGGGGGCAACACACCGTATTAAGAACTGGGGTATGTAAACTTTTGATCAGGGTCATTTGGGTAGTTTCTGTTGCCAATATGATTGAAAAAGAGTAAACACAGTGGATGTATAATAAATGGCTTCAGCCAAACACTTCCCATGAGTGACAGAAAGGTTTTCGTGTTATCATTCAAATTCTCTGAAAAATGGCCAGGAAATCATAAATTCTGCCAGGGTATGTAAACTTATGAGCTCAAGTGTATATGCAAGATCCGACAGTCTTATGATATTGTTTGGGCCAGTGCCTCCTCTAAACATTAGGGCTCTACTCGCACAGTCACTCCTATTAAGGAGAGGGAAAGACATACACAGACAATCCCAGCATAACTTATGTTATGTTTTCTAAGTAATGTTTTCTAACCTGGACAAATGTTTTCCTCCCCAGAAATGCTTGTTTGGGGCTGTTGTGTGCTGCCCCAAAGATAATGGATCATCTGGCATGATCAGGGGACTTAAGTCTATTTGCATCATAAGAACTGTAAAAGCAAGGGCAGAAAAGGTCCAGGACCCACTGCCAGGACTCAGCGTATGTGGTGCAGAGTAAAGCAGTTTTTACATTCAAGAAGAAACTGGTGGTCAGTTTACTGACATTATAGCTTTGACAAATCTGTTTTGAGAAGCCCATAAAAGTGGCTGGATCTGGCACCATTCTTAAGTCTAGAGCGGAAGGTAGCCATCCCCTGACTGATAGTTTTTGGGGGATCTATTGGATATAATACAAAACCTGCCCCAAACACTGATATAAATTGCGCCTGAAGCATTACGTTCACCATTGTTGCCTCTGCATAGAAATAAACATGCTGAGTTGCAGAGCCAACTTTGCAAGTTTATTGATTACACTTGAAGATTTTCTGCACTCTAAAGCCTATCGGCAGGCTTTTAGCTGCTCAGTCTGTTTTGGTGAGATGCTGTACAGAAACCCACTAAAGCATTAAGGCATTTGGAGTGGGTTTCCCCTTTTTCCTGGACATGTAAAACTCCTGGTATTTTTTTGAAAGTGCACTTATAATTTAAATACAGGTGCAATGGGTTTCTCATCTCCTCTTTTGGCTACATGTGCCATTATTGTAATTAAGGAAAAAGTATAAAATGCAGAATCTGTATCCAGCACAGTTTCCCCAGTAGATACAGAAGCAAGGAATACTGCAACCATCAGAAGGCCAAGCTTAGGTTTAGTAAAGATGCTACATTTCAGTTTTGTCTTCAGAAGTTTAAAAGGTAAAATATTCCTGAATACTCTGCACAATTATGTTCCAGTTTGTTGACCCTATGAATATTTCCCGTAGTGGGGGCGCATACGCACATCGATCTAAGATGGGTGCGTTGTAGATCTGCTCCGCTCCACCCAGGCACACTTCTTCCGAACATCTCCCTTTTTGCTGCATCTACCTTACCCCTTCCGCAGACCGGATGTCAAGGTACCAGGCACAGGCGTCCTCACACCACATACAGGTACCCACGCAGGATGCCCAAATTAATATGACCACACTGGATGAGGTTATGGACAAGGTTTATTTGTTACACAGCAAACAAAACTACAAACCCCCACAGGTTTAGCAGTGAAGTAACAAAACGATGGTTGGACCAAACACCTACAGCCAGGGGGGGAACAGCAACAAGGAGGGGTAACAGGACTGCAGATAGACAGCAGGCCTCAGGATACAGGAAGAGTGGTCAGGTTACAAGCCGGGTTGTTAACAGGAGGGCAGCGCGGTATAGGAACAGGATCCAAGAAGAGTGGTCGGGTAACAAGTTAACAGGAGGGCAGCGCGGTATAGGAACAGGATCCAAGAAGAGTGGTCGGGTAACAAGTTAACAGGAGGGCAGCGCGGTATAGGAACAGGATCCAAGAAGAGTGGTCGGGTAACAAGTTAACAGGAGGGAAGCAGCACAGTACAGGAACAGGATCCAAGAAGAGTGGCCAGGTAACAAGCCGGGTCAGTGACAGGTTTGCAGATAGGAAGCAGGGTTCAGGTTCCAAGGCACAGGACATAGGAGTCAGTCAGGTGCAGGCGACGCAATACTGAGCCAGCTTCCTGACTGCAGGGAGGGCCTAAATACCCTCCCAGGAAGCACCAGGCGATGGGATGATCACTCACAGCCTGGAGACACCCACAGGCGAGCACAGGAACTGCAGGACCTGGCTCCAGCGCCACCTGGGGGTGCTCTGGATCCTGACAGTACCCCCCTCTCAAGGAGAGGACTCCGGACGCTCCCACAAAGTCCATCCGCATCCCTGAAGTCCAAGGGCACGGAAAGCCTGCAAGGCCGCCAAGTCCACCATATGCCCCAGGGTCAAAGTTCAGGGACCGGCCGAGCACCCTCCATGCCAGGGTCCGGCATCAGGCCGAGCAGTCCACCACCCGGATCCGGCACAAGTCTCCACAGGCCAGCAGAAGACCCAACAGAAAGGCCATGGGTACCAGGGTTCCGCAGGTCACACCCCCAGCACCGAGGAGCCTGGGTTTCAGCGGGCAGACCACCGCAATGAAACATGGGTAGACCAGGAGCCGGGCAGTAGGCACGGGATCATTGGAGACCAGGAGCCGGGCAGCAGGCACGGGATCATCGGAGACCAGGAGCCGGGCAGCAGGCACGGGATCATCGGAGACCAGGAGCCGGGCAGCAGGCAAGCACCGCTGTGGTTGACATGGGGTTTCAATACATGTGGTATCCTCCAAAACTATAGCGGAGGCCAGAGGGCAAGGAGTCTTAAGAAATGGCCGAGGACCCCACTAGCTTGAAGGGGCAAGTCTGTCCAAAAGGTGAAGGGAACCCCTGGGGATAGCATGGAGGGCCGTGTGTAAGGGAAGTCCCAGGGAGGAAGGATCTTGTGCTGGGGTAGGCTGCCTTGAAGTTGACAGTGCAGCAAGCCCAAGTGGCCCAGAAGCCGAAACAGGCCTCGGGTCGTCCGGAACATGATCGGCTGGAACAGGATTGCCTCGAACGGGAACAGGATCGTCCCGAACAGGAACCGGATCGTCTGGACCGCCTGGAACTGGATCGTCTGGACCCGGATCATATGGCACTGGATCAGAGGCGGCTTGAACTGGAGCGGCTGGAACCTGATCGGCTGGAACAGGAACTGGATCATCTGGATTGGGATCGTCTCCAACAGGAACGGGATCGTCTCCAACAGGATCGTACCGAACAGCAACAGGATTTTCTCCAACAGGAACGGGAACCGGCTGGACTGGAACGGGAACCGGCTGGACTGGAACGAACTCTGAGTATCTAAAACGGTCATCCACAGTCTCATCCTCAGACCAGTCACTCCAATCCTCATCATCCGAACAATCGGTCCATTCTTCGAGCTTTCCAGCTTCTGGCCGATACTCGGCTAAGAGACATGAGGGTTCTTGCTGGGCTGACTTGGGAACAGGTGTAACTGAATGGCAGACAGGTACTGTTGCTAGGGGAAACTGGGAGCGGATTTGTTCATCAGGAATAACAAAAGTCCCTGCGGTTGTCATGGGCAGCATGGTTAACCCCGATTGGGCTTTGGAAAAGGGGCTAGACTGCCCAGACCGTATGTCAGACCACCTCAGGAGCAGGGGTTGGGCAAAGGTTCCCCCACAGACCCCCTGGTCAATAAGGGACTGAAGCGCCTCAATACATTCCAACAAGGTCTCCCACGAACATTCAGAGTAATATTCAGTAAACCCAGTAGGATCATCCTCCAAAAACCACACCAGCGACAACCTGTGTCAGGGTAAATGGAGGGGAAAAGTAATTACCGCCATCACCACTCAGAGCTAGTTCGCTACAGATCTTAATTAGGGGTTGGATATCCTCAAAAGGACAACCAGTCAGATCCATAAAACCGTGAGCCCTCTGGATGTATTCCAACAGGTCTGCTCTGGGGAAGCCTTGAAACAACTGATTGCAGTGCAGTGGCTCCTCAGATGCCAGGAGCGCATAATAAGTTATCCCATCGAGATCCATCTCAACAGTAGTAAGGGAAAACCCCAAGGCCTACAGGTCCCCGTGTGGTCAATTTGGTCGTAAGGGCTCAGTATTCTGTCAGGGTACCATGCACAGGTGTCCTCACACCACATACAGGATAACCAAATTAATATGACCACACTGGATGAGGTTATGCACAAGGTTTATTTGTTACACAGCAAACAAAACTACAAACCCCTCAAACCCCCACAGGTTTAGCAGTGAAGTAACAAAACTACGGTTGGACCAAACACACCTACAGCCAGGGGGGAACAGCAACAAGGAGGGGTAACAGGACTGCAGATAGACAGCAGGCCTCAGGATACAGGAAGAGTGGTCAGGTAACAAGCCAGGTCAGTGACAGGTTTGCAGATAGGAAGCAGGGTTCAGGAAGCAGAGTTCAGGTTCCAAGGCACAGGACATGGGAGTCAGTCAGTTGCAGGCGACGCAATACTGAGCCAGCTTCCTGACTGCAGGGAGGGCCTAAATACCCTCCCAGGAAGCACCAGGTGATGGGATGATCACTCACAGCCTGGGCACACCCGCAGTTGAGTACTGGAGCTGCAGGTTTCCAGCACCACCCAGTGGTGGTCTGGTTCCTGGCAGTTCCTGGCTGCTGGAGACACCCGCAGGCGAGCACAGGAACTGCAGGACCTGGCTCCAGCGCCACCTGGGAGTGCTCTGGATCCTGACACCGGATCATCGTGACCGACACCCGCACCCTGACACTCCATGGGGCAGTCAGATAAGGGCAAACAAGCCAGCAAAACGGATTGAGTCTTGAACCCTTGTGGCCCAACAAAATGGCGCCCACACCTCCATCCACCTCAGATGAAGACAGCAGGCACTCGGTGGGGGAAGACCCGGTGGTTCATACTGACACCTGGTCCCAACTACCGCATGCTGTCCGCACTCAGGGCCCGGATGCAGACCCACAGCTGCTCACTAGATTCTGAGGCATCATCCCTGAGAAAATTTCCACGGCTTCCCATCAAACCCGTCCTCTCTATTCCTGCATCATACCCATCCTCTCTATTCGGGCATCAAACCCGTCCTCTCTATTCCTGCATCAAACCCGTCCTCTCTATTCCTGCATTAAACCCGTCCTCTCTATTCCTGCATCAAACCCGTCCTCTCTATTCCTGCATCATACCTGTCCTCTCTATTCCTGCATCATACCCGTCCTCTCTATTCCTGCATTATACCTGTCCTCTCCAATAACACCAGCTATAGAGGAATACATCAGATCCCAGCAATAGTACATTATAGTATAATTACTATTGCTGCAATTTGCTGTATTCCTCTATAGCTGCTGGTATTCTGCATTGCGCTGCTGTATAATGTACTATATTGCACACCACACTTTTTTTTTTACTTCCACCACTCCAAGCTTGCTCCTGTGATGGACTACAATCTCAGTACAAAATAGTCAATCACTGGAGCCTTTTTTCTCTAATCCGATTAACTGATTAATCAAACTTAATAATCGGCTAACTAATCGATTTTGAAATTAATCGTTCGCTGCAGCACTATATTTCAACGTCATATATTAAGTTGTAACAGTGCTAAAATAAAAGTGCATTGAAGGACCCGAAGGGACGACCAGTGGGCGGACTCGATGGGACAGCCGGGTAAAAAAGCCTGGGGGGGGGGCCAGGCCTAAGGTTGTGTAAGGGGCCCCAAAATTTCTGAAGGCTGCCCTGTGTGCAGGTGTGAAAAAATGCTGGAAAGTAAGAATGCTTTCAGAAATAAAAGTGTTAATAGTTTATTTGTTATCAATAAATAAAATGGAAAGTAAATGAACAGAAGAGAAATCCAAATCAAATCAATATTTAGTGTGACAACCCTTTGCCTTCAAAACAGCATTAATTCTTCTAGGTACACTTGCAGACAGTTTTTGAAGGAACTCGGCAGGTCAGTTGTTACAAACATCTTGGAGAACTAACCACAGATTTTCCTTGGCTGTAGGCTGCCTCAAATCCTTCTGTCTCTTCATGTAATCTGAGACAGACTTGATTATGTTGAGATCAGGGCTCTGTGGGGGCCAAACCATCACTTCCAGGACTCCTTGTTCTTCTTTACACTTAAGATAGTTCTTAATGACATTGGCTGTATGTTTGGGGTCTTTGTCCTGCTGCAGAATAAATTTGGGGTCAATCACGTGCCGGCATGATGGATTAGTATCTGCTTGAATTTCTCAACATTGAGGACACCATTGATCCTGACCAAACCACCAACTCCATTGGCAGAAATGCAGCACCAGACTTGCAAGGAACCTCAACCATGCTTCACTGTTGCTGCAGACACTTATTATTGTACTGATCTCCAGCCCTTCAGCAAACAAACTGCCTCCTGCTACAGCCAAATATTTCAAATATCAGTCCAGTTTTCACACCTGCCTAAAACATTTGCGCAGTACTGTATGTGAACCAAAAAAAAAACTCTGTTTGTTTGCAAAACTTTGCTAGAAATCTGTGATTGTGTATAAACAGTGTGCTGAGGGTTAATTCAGAATTTTCATAGAGGAAGTCTTCCTTTCTGTTTAATAGAAATATATTCAATACACTGAAGCCAGTAATAACCAGCAGCTACACATCCGACATTACAGCTGGTCACTGTGGAATGGGGAAAGGTTTTATTATTAGGCTCCCAGACAGCGGGATAGCTACCGTATGTTAAGCCCTGCCCTACTTTATCCAAAACAGAGCATCAATTATGGATGGAGTTACTCCTCATTTCTCCCTTTGCATAGACTATAGTATATCCTATTAAAATGTAAGAATTTAATTTACAGCAATATTTAGAAAAGATTTTTCAGCTTTTATTATGATAGTATGCTTCCATTTATTTGACATCTTTTAAATATTTGTGTGTTTCAAGTCTTCTACTGAGCAAACATCAATTTGTCAGTCACTCTTATGTTATCGCTAATCTTGACATGACCTCAAAAATGTATTTGATAGCATTAAGAATCCTAATTAGAAATCAGTTAAAACTTAAACCTTAGTTGAAAATAAGAAGCACTTAACCCATTTAGAGAGATGGCGTTTCAACCATTTCTACCATCCATTATGTTCTATGTTTGTACCTTGATAAGTGATACGCTAACAGCACACATACCAATATCTTGTATAAAGTGAGAGAAAAGGATATAACGCCTTTATTAACCAGCCAGATTCCATCCATCTTTAAAGTGCATCTATAGTCAAATGTTTTTGGGTTTTTTTTAAGTTCAGTATAGAGCGGGGAAGGGTTAAAACCCCTATCAAGTTTATATTTCTATCTTAAGTTTCATTAGGGTGATTTTCACCATAGGGTGATGTTTTTTAGCGGACAGGAAGTGAGGGAAAATCTGCAACAGGGAAACGGGCAACAATACAAAGCTGACAGGGGTTCTAGTGTTCCCCTACTTAACTTAGAAAAAAGCATTTTTACTTCTGTCTTTGTGTTGTTTATTTTACTGGTTTATTTTACTGGTCTGGTAAAAAGGTTGTCCCTGGGAAGTCTCTGTCGCAGTCTCAGACAGCGATAGAACCTGACAGGAGTTCTAATCCTTCACCACTTTATCCAAAAGAAGAAAAAAGGTTTGGCTTTGACCATATCGTTATGTTACCCAAACTGGTTACGGACAATTTTGACCCACATAATGGTAGACCCATTTCTTTAACTAATATTGATGTGAAGTTGCTTTCCAAAATCCTGGCTATTGGGATTAACTCCTTCTTGACTGCATTGATTCATAAAGACCAAGTCAGTTTTGTCCCTACTAGGCAAGCTTAGTACTTGTCTGATTATTAATTTAAGTCACCATATGGATCTCAAGCACATCCCTGGCTTGCTAATAGATATTAACAAAGCTTTTGATATTTTGTCATGGGACTACTTACTACACACTAAATGGGGGGTTTCGAGATAACTTGCTTGCTTGGATTACTGCTTTATATTCTCAACCCAAAGTCCAATATCTAAATAATTACTCTGAGCCCTTCCCTATAGGTAGAGAAACCCGACAGAGTTGTCCTCTTTCTCCAATTCTCTTTATTCTGGCACTGGAACCTTTAGCATGTCTCATACTGTCCAATTCAGACATTCACGGGATAGATATAGGTCCATTTTTCTTAGTTTATTTGCTGATGAAATGTTATTGTCTCCTATCCACCCCAAACTCACTCTCCCAGTGTTATTTTCACTGCTCAATACATTTTCTGAGATATCAGATCTAGCGGTAAATGAGAGCAAGTCATTGGCTCTCCACATATATCTCTCTGATTCCATGTTCACTCAACTTAAACATTCTTTTAATTTTCAGTGGTCTGATTCTCACCTTGAATACCTAGGCATAAAGTTATCCCATTCAATTTCTACTTTGTACTCTGTCAACTATCTTCCAACGTTTTGAAGCCTTTAAAGAGAACTATGGGGTAAGTATTTTTCCCCATAGTTCTCTTTAGGGTCACAGCAGGACATATACTAACCTCCTCCCGTGACCCAAAGCTCAGTATATACTGAGAGCGCCGCAGCCAGGACGGATCCCGTCAATACTGTTGAGATCCACCCAGCTGCGCGAATGACAGTGCTGGAGGATTGGAGAGGGGGGAATCCCTGTGGGGAGCGGTGACTGACCGTCACTGCTCACTGCAGGGAGACAATTGGGAAGTGAGCGGATCGGTGCATGTTTCTGCTCACTTCCCGATTGATATAGCCGACTTGTGACAGCTTATTTGTCACAGGTCCGCTCTAACCATGAGGATGAGTGGAAATCATGCACCTCATAGTTGTCCTTTATAGAGCTGCAACAGTTATTCGATTAAGTCGATTAAAATCGACTATGGAAAATTTTGTCAACGTTTTCCATCGTCGATTCATCGGCTAAAATTCAAATTTCCCGCTCGGCGCTTACGCCACTTACGCCGCATCTAACTAATCGATTATGAAAATAATCGTTAGCTGCAGCCCTAGTCCTTTAAGGTCCTCATGTCCCTGTGGTCCAAATATTAGATGGGGGATAAATGCTGTTAAAATTACTATTTTTCCTAAACTACTCTAACGATAGCATACCCTTCCTGTATTGGTCCCAGTTTACACCCTCAGATGGTTTAAAAATTCTGTGATGTGGTTTGTTTGGTCCGATAAATGCCCACGAATAGCCAAACAAACTACATTCATTCACAAATGGCAGGGGGCTCTTGGGGTCCCAAATTTCCACAAATACTACATGGCTTCCCAGATCATTCCTTTGACATCTCTGTTTGCAGGTTCGCTAGCTCTTGTATGGGTAGAATTAGAAGCACACTATTGTTCCCCAATGTTCTTATGGGCCTTGCGTTGGCTCCCATCTTGTCTCAGATCATTAAGCATGAACCCATTGCTTCGTAATAACCTTTCTGTGTGGGATTCTACTAAGTATTTTAGTGCTTTTGTTTCACCTTATTTGCTGTTGTCACCGCATGTGGGTAATCCCTTATTTTTGCCTGGCCTGAAATCTCCTTGCGCCTTTCATTAATGGAGCTCCCCTAAATTTTAGGGATGTTCAGATACCAGTTCAGATACCAGTGCCAATACTTGGCATTTTCACGAGAACTACCAGGGTTGCAGCTGTGACCTGGCCCTGGCGCTCAACCACTGTCCTAAAATCATTTGTCTGTATTGTTTTAGAAAAACTGTCACATGAAAATAAACAAAGATGTATCAGTACTTGTATCTGTGAGTACTTGGACAAGTATCAGTACTTGTACTTAAAAAAACGGTATTGGTGCATTCCTTATATATATTTATTTTTAAAAAATCATACATTATAACAGGGGTGCACAACTCCCAGGAGTTCCGTATGATACTTAAAAATGGCAGCTGCCTCTTAACGTTTGAATTTTTCTCTAGTCTAGTCTTGGAGCTGGAAAAGTATCTGTGCATGTACTTGTACCGAGTACATCCCTAATAAATTGAACTTCCCTAATAAATTTAATTATTTGTACTTATTTATTCATGAATGCTCTTTTGACACTTTTACACAAGAAATTGGGGAGAAACATCAGGTCCCTCATCCAGAGATATTTAGATTTATGCAAATTAAACATTGGTTTACATCAGGATCTTCGAATAGGGTCATCCAAACTCGATTGTCTGCTTTTGAACACATTTGCTACCATGCACCCCTCTCTCCTAAGCTAATTGTGTGTAATATATTCTCAACTCAATTGCTTGATCCAAAATGTCTGTTCAGCCTTATGTTGCCAAGTGGGAGGGAGATCTTAAATGCGCTAAATCCATGGAGGAGTGGTCTGCAGATGCTTCTGGCTCTATTAATGTCACTTGTGCCCAGTGGGCCTATAAATTTCTTACTGCCAGGTCCCTGCCAGGCTGTCTCACTAACATTAATCAATTTTGGATAGGTGTTTCTGGGGCTGCATTATTACTGGTGATGTTTTGTGCATTTGGTGGACCTGCCCCATGTTAAGAGGATTTTGGACTAGAGTTTTTAAGCTTCTGCGGATCTTGTTTCATTGCCCTGTTCCGAGAGACCTATGGTTTGTTCTCCTTCATCTTAAACCCCCCTCCCTCACCAAATACCAGTTTAAGTTCACTATCTACATATTAATTGCCACCAAACAAATTATAGCTCTAGCCTGGAAGAATCAGTCTATCTGTTTTGCAGAGGTGGAACAGCATATGAATGTCTTTTTTGTTAACAATAAGCTGACCAGTATTTTTTTGGAAACCCATAAGAAGTTTTTGAAGGTCTGGTCCCCCTGGATCCAGTACGCTCATGTTTTCGTTACAACCAGAGAGTTTTACATCCCTCTGACATTGTCATTTTTATTTTTCACTGGTTGATGGATGGGAGAGGTCCCAGGTGACCCTTCTGTTTTCTTTTTCCTTCTTCTTTATTTTTTCCTTGCTCTCTCTGGTCTTTTGTTACTGTTCATCTGATTTATTTTCTTCCTTTTTTTCCTTTTCCTCACTAACCCTTTTCCAGCTTTGCTCATGTTTACGTTTTTCTCTTCTATATTTTTCTGCCCTTAGTTTTAAGGAGTATATGTTGGGCAGTGGGGTGGTAATCCTGCTTATAATAGGGACTGATTCACCCTTTACTGTGTTTGGAGAATACGTATACTATATTACTACTGCACTATTTGGTACTGTTATGTAAGACTATTGGATCTTGAACCTGTGCTCTCCTGCAATTAAGAGTGTGTAACAACGCTTTAATAAAAATTTATTGAAAGGGAAAAAAAGTCTGGCTTCAAATAAACTTTAGGCTAGTGTAGGCTTGAAAGTGACAACACACCTTCTCCACATTGAGCAGAATATCAAGTATACTGTAGTATTAGTAAGGTTATTAGCCACATGCAATTTAGGTAATTAAATAATAATGATTTTCATACAAATGTTCATACAAAAAAAAATCTCATCAGAACAATAATGCTTTCCATGGCCAAAGGCTAAACAAAAATTGAGAGGAAATCCCTCCATAGTAAAGGAAATTCCCCTTTTAGACAGCTGTGACAGCCTTCCAAAAGGGGATTTTACTTTACTATTGGTAATAGATATTCCCATTGGAAGATCTTTCCTCACAGATTGTTCCAGAGATGACTGTACAATTTTTAATTTCTATTGTGACAAGGGTAACTAGGACACATAAAGAAAGTGAATCTCCCTAGTAGGGTCACTTATAGTAATAAAACCTGAAAGTGGTATTATCACTTTCTCACTCTATCCAAGGCTTAGAAAAAAACATTTTGGCTTTAGATTTATTTTAATTGGTGACATCCACAAATACAATCTTTGTTCAAAATAAAGCTTACCTCAGATCAAACCAACATCCTTCTTTAAATGATCCCACTGGCATCTTGAATTCATACATTCATAGTAATTGCTGAAATCTTGACAAGCTTCTAAATTCTATAAACAAACACAATTAAATAACTGCATCACCAAATTAATTGACTTATTATGTATGGCTTAGGCTTTCACATTTATCTCATGGAATATTTTGAATTAATATATTTTAAAACACTTTCTTGGGGGGGCGTGGCTTGCCAATGGCGACGTGAGGACGTGAATCCTTGGAGCTCTGCATCTCCCGGCACCGGCCTAAGCTTTAGTGGACGTTATTCTCCCCCTCTCTGGATGTCTCGGGTGCCGGGGAGTCAACTGTGCCTCCGGAGTTCTCGTCAGTCGGACCTGGCAGATTTTTTCGCCCCCGCGGGCGCCACGAGCCGATCGGAGGACGCGTGCAATATGGAGGCTACCCGCTCCATGGCCGCAGGCGCAGGAGCCGATCGGAGGACACGCGCAATATGGCGGCTACCCGCTCCATGGCCGCAGGCCCCACTCCATCCAAGACCCGGAGTAAAGTGACGGCGCCGCCCGTGGATGCGACGGGTCGGCCCTGCGACCGGCAACTGTCGCCGATCCTCTCACCGGAACTCTCCCTGCCCGAATCGGGTGCCCGCCCTGGGATTGAGGTAGGTGAAGGGGGAGACTGGAGGGATATTCTCCTGCGCCTCACTACTAAGGGGGACCTGGAGGACATTCCTGCACGGATAGTGGCAGCCCTACGGCAAGAGGTCCAAGACATCGGACACAGAGTGACGGCCCTAGATGGCAGGGTGGCTATAGTGGAGGACTCTACTGCTTCACTCACACAGCGGGTGGCAGCCCTGGAGACAGCACACTCAGACATGGGCTTTCCTCCGCCTTGGTGGCAGCCCTGGAGACAGCACACTCAGACATGGGCACACAAATTACAGCAGCTTTCCTCCGCATGGATGATGGTGAGAACCGCAATAGGCGGAACAACCTACGCCTGCGGGGCATCGCTGAAGCCACAACGGGCCGGGATCTTCGCACCACAGTCTTGGCCATCCTCAATCAATATCTGGATAAGCCCCCAACATCCGAGATGGAATTAGATCGTGTGCATCGTGTCATGGGTGCCCATGCTACGACTCAGACCAATCTTCAACCCAGGGATGTGTTGTGTAGTGTGCACTTTTACTCAATCAAAGATGAGATTTTGCGGCATTGATTATAGAATGACTATTGCTGCCCCTCACCTGTTTACGGGGACTTTGGGCCTAGGGGTGAGCTCCTTCTCAACATTCTGATTTTGCTAACAGGGAGTTATGTTCACAGATATATCAATTATGCTGTTTATATTTACTTAGCTAGCCGGTTGGATATGGGGTGGCGGACTGCTCATGGGGGGAGGGAGGGCTGTCAGCAGCGGAACCCTGCTAAGGTCGCTGTGGGGCGGCACTCTATCCCACCGTGGGTCCTCTGAGCTCCTGCCTGGGAGGGGGGAGACATGTTTCTGGTGTGCTCATACTAGGCTAATGTGTTCATAATTAATATGCTAATTTGAGGTGCCGTTCTGATGCATCTCCTACATTGCTATTGTTTTGACCACTGTTTGGTGATAACTTCACCCCCATAGGTTGCACGCTCACACCCTATCTGTACAGGGGTGGGCGTGACTCACAGTCAGTGTCAGCTTCTTCTGTTCTACTTTCTCTACTCCTAGATTGTCTGCATCCTCTTTTCTTGCTTTGACTTGTCTGTTTACTTCCCTTCTACCCCTGCTCCATCCATTCTTTCTACCCTACTCTCCCATCCTGCCTCCCCCTGTGCCCTCTACGGGGCAGTGGAGTACTATGGCACCTCTCTTGTTCTACTCCCTGAATGCCAGGGGGCTGAACATTCCCGAAAAAAGATAGAGGCTGCTTTCTGACCTGCGCCGAGCCGGAGCCCAGGTGGCTTTTATTCAGGAAACACATTTCAAAGTAGATGCGGTCCCAAAATTGTCCAATCGGGATTTTACCGTGGTGTACCATGCAGCATCACCGCTCTCCAGGTCCAAAGGAGTGAGTATACTGCTCTCCAAATTGGTGGCTTGGACAGGGGTTGATCAGTTGGTTGATGAGCTGGGTCGGTTTCTGGTGGTTAAGGGATGGGTGGGTGAAAACATGGTGACGTTGGCTAATGTGTATCTACCTAACACTGATCATTTGCAGTTCTTGCAATCTTTTCTTCCTCGCCTGGAAGCCTTCCAGGAGGGGACTTTGATCTTAGGCGGAGATTTCAACATGGCCATGGATCCCACAGTGGACACCTCCAGGGGTGCCTCTCATCTTTCCTTCTCTTGCCTTCGGAGGCTCAAGTCAGCACTCCACCAATTGCAGCTCATGGATGTGTGGCGTACCTTGCATCCAGAGGGGCGGGACTTCACTTACTACTCTACAGTCCACCAATCCTACTCAAGAATAGACTATTTTTTCATACGACATGGGGAACTCAATAGAGTCATATCGGCCTCTATAGACTCCCGGTACTCTCTGACCACGCTCCGATTCGGTTGTATGTGGACCTCCTTGCTCCTTCCTCGAGGTGTTCCTCCTGGAGGCTCAATGAGTCCTTACTACAAGATCCTGACATACACGCGGACCTGGCGACTTCCCTGGCGACTTACTTCAGAGTGAATGCCACTGACCAAGCTGACCCCCTGACTGTGTGGGAGGCACACAAGTGTGTCTTGCGGGGTGTGCTGATTAAGCACGGAGCGAGAAGGAAGAGGGAGCGGAATGCCCAAATTGAGACTTTGCTTTGCCGCCTGCGCAAACTGGAGATGCTTCACAAAAAGTTGCTGGCAGTGGCGGCCTACAGGGAACTTGTGCGGGTCCGTGAGGAGCTTAATGCTCTCCTGTTTGTTCAGGTAAAGAGACGGGCTATGTGGGGACGGAGGTACTTTTACGAATACGATAACAAACCGAGTAGGTACTTAGCCGGGGTCTTAAGGGGCCCGAGATGTAAAACCTTCATATTACACTTGATATCCAGTCGGGGCTCCCGCCTCTCTTTATCACAGGACATGGCAGGGGAGTTTTGTGACTTCTACCGTAAGCTCTACAACTTAGAACCGGACCACAACATTCGGGAGGCACCTGCCCGGGTGGCGGAGATAGACCGGTACCTTAGTAGCTCCGGTCTCCCTTCGCTCTCTCGGGCAGACAGAGAGTGCTTGGGCCTCCCTATTTCGGCTGAGGAGCTAGCAGCTGCCCTAAAGCAATCCACATCTGGTAAGGCGCCTGGCCTGGACGGGTTCACGATCCCGTATTATCGGAAGTTCCTAGAACAGCTGTCCCCTCATTTCGTGGCAGCCTTCAATTCTATTCTTCAGCACCGTCCCTTCCCAGTAGATTCCCTGAGGGCGCATGTCGCGGTGATTCCTAAATAAGGGAAGGACCCAGCACAATGTGGTAGCTACCGCCCCATAGCCTTACTAAATGTGGACCTAAAACTCTTTGCGAAGATTTTAGCCACCAGACTCTCGCCATTTATTCAAAATCTAGTGCAAGATGACCAAGTGGGATTTGTTTCATCCAGGGAGGCCAGGGACAGCACTACGCGGGTCATCAACGTCATCCATGAGGCATGCTCCACATCCTCTCCGTTGATGGTTCTTTCGACCGATGCCGAGAAGGCGTTTGACAGGGTGGACTGGCTATTTTTGCGGTCCACTCTCCGCCATATCGGCCTCGGTCCGCATATGTTTTCATGGATATCCGCGCTCTATTCCCACCCTACAGCTGCTATCAAAGTAAATGAGGCTAGATCCTCCTACTTCCCGCTCACGAATGGCATGAGACAGGGATGCCCCCTTTCCCCACTGATGTACATCCTTGCTTTGGAACATTTTTTGGGACATGTCAAGAGGAATGGGGGGATCTCAGGTTTCCGGTCACACTCTATGGAACACAAGGTCTCCGCATACGCGGATGACCTCTTATTCTTTGTTACGCAGCCACAGGTCTCCCTACCAGAACTCATGCGGGAGTTCAAATGTTACGGTTCTCTATCTAACCTGGCAATCAACTGGTCCAAATCGGCGGCGCTGAACATCACGTTACCTCAAGTAGAACAGGACGCACTTCGGGCCGCATTTCCCTTCAAATGGGAGGCTCATTAATTGCCGTATCTGGGCACCCGTATCACGGCGGACTTGAAATCGTTATACGAAGCCAACTTTGCCCCCCTTTTATCACGGATTAAACAAGACTTAAGAGCATGGCAGGCACTAACAGTGACATGGTTTGGACGCTGCAACGCTCTTAAACTGACCATACTTCCCAGAATACTATTCTTGATGCAAGCGCTGCCCATTCGTTTACCACCGTCCTTCTTCTCTCGCCTGCGCAGAATGTTCTCGCTTTACGTTTGGGCGAATGGGGTTCCCAGGATTAGCCGACGCCTCCTTACTATGCCTAAATAAGCAGGTGGAATTGGGCTCCCCGACGTGAATCTCTACTATAAAGCAGTACATCTTAATAGAGTGGTGGACTGGTGTTGCCACTCCACTCACAAACAGTGGGTGCGTATGGACCTGAAGGTCTCCCCGATCCCACTGCCAGGCCTTCCGTGGCTCTCAGGCCCCATGCCTCCATCATGCGCCCTAAATCCCGCGGTCGGAGCCACGCCCAGGATTGCGAGGGCTTTGTTTCGCTCCTCCATTTCCCCGTTCCCTTCCCCGCTCACTACAGTGATAGGAGACCCGGACTTCCCAGTGGGTATGGAAAACCGACGCTTACGCACACTCATAGGTCTTAACAAATTTAGAATACGGGACTTTAGGGCGGGGGGCCATTGGTTGGGGATACCGGCATTGCGCGCTTGGCTAGAGACACCCCTGGACGTGTGGACTACCTACCAACTCTTTGCTGGCAATCCCGGCTTCACTGCAGATGGATAGGTCGCTGACTCCCTTTGAGGACATGTGTGGGAGGGGGGAGCCGGTCAGACATGCACTGTCCTAGACTTACAAGTTGTTAGTCACCCCCCCACCAGATTTTGCTCCACATTTCCTACAGAGATGGGAAGCCGACTTGAGTACTGATTTAACCCCTCAGCAAAGAGACAAGATGATACACTTCTCACTTAAATGCTCGATAGCCAACAGATTTCAAGAACAGGGATACAAAATCTTGTCTCGATGGTACAGGGTTCCATATGTCCTGAAAAAGATGAACCCCAACATTCCAGTGGTGTGCTGGAGATGCGGTTCCGCAGTGGGCACGATGTTGCACATCTTCTGGAGCTGCCCCTTATTGAGCAGGTTTTGGGCTGAGGTGAGAGATATTATCAACCAATTGGTGACAACAGAATTGGATCTGACCCCGGAGGTGTTCCTCCTGCACATGACCAGTTTATCAAGGCGTAATTACAAGGCGTCGCTATCGATACACTTGCTAAATGCTGCCAAAGCATTATCCCGGCCCTCTGGAGATCGACCCAAGCTCCATCTCTGTGCCTTTGGCTGTCAAAGGTCAATGAGATCCACCAGATGGAGGATCTAACGGCCACTGTTCACAACACTGAGGAGAAATTCCGAAACACCTGGAGAGCATGGTCGCATTACACTGTTACTGATGCCTATCTTCGGATTGTGACCCCTGTGGGGGGCTCATGAGTACTATTCCCTCATTGGGACGCACTTACCCTAAGATATGTGTAGCTTTTGCATCCTGTATGAAATATGCCGGTTCATTGCACTGTTCCACTGGGGGGTCACTGGGGAAGGCAGGAGACCCTCCCTCCCTCTGCTTTCTTTTTCCTCCTTCTCTTTTTTCACACCTGCCTTTACTTTTAATGTCTGTTCTCCTCTTCTACCTCATAAGTAGACTGCCATACAGCCATCTTATTGCACTATCGATGATCGCTCGGGAGATATGGCTTCCGTGCGTGGGGCTCCGCGCTCGCGGGAAGTCATGACCTCCCTTGTATATGTGTGCTGCCTGCATTGACGGTGGGGGGTTGCTCCCCCCGCGAGGTTGCCACTATCAGCAGAATTGAAACTAGAACGTTTCCAGGGATGGCTAAATTACGCTACTTGACCAGTGACAAGAATGTTAATCTCGTAGCTAGAATTGTATTGATTCACTGTGCCTTATATACTACTGTCTCATTTGAGGTTTTGTTACTTACGATACTAAGTATACTTTATTATTTATGTATTACAGTTGGCTGCCTGCGCGCAGGCCTATACATGCAATATTTGTATCAGTTTGCATCTTTGGTTAATAAACTTGGATTAAAAAAAAACAAAAAAAACCCACTTTCTTGTATTCTAAACTCCTGTATTGCCTAGGCATCCATTATATAAGTGTGGGCTGATCAAGGGGGATGCCAACACTCTGAATTTTTATTGCCATGCCAGTTCACAATGTTAATATGACACATACCATGACTTCTAACAGCATTGCCACAGTGGAAGCTTTTTAATGTATCCTAGTCGACTACTTATAAAGTGTATCCTACCCTTATGAAAAATTATTCAGTCGGTTTTAATGCAAGTTATAACATTCTTTGGGAAAAAAAATCTCCAACATAGCTATTTTCAAGGCTACCTCTTTCAATAAAAGGATTTGCCTGACTCTTAGTGAATCAGGTCTGTGCTTTCTATTTTAGGAGATTCCTTGTATATATCACTGTTCTGCATCATTCTTCCCAGCTCCTTCCTGCCTTCGAGCACTGCCATCTCTTCCCTGGTAGTCCATTCTTCAGCATGGTATCTCTTGAAGTGTTGCTCAGTTTTATGGATTAACATATATCTAAAGTAGGGATGTCCCGATACCACTTTTTCAGGAGCAAGTACAAGTACTTCCCCTCATGTACTTGCCGATACTTTTTTTTTTTAAAGGGACAGGTGACTTTAAATGATCCATAGTATGTTATGTACTATGGATCATGATTTAACCTATTCACGTTAGCAGGGCAGAATTGTAAATCTATTGCTGTAGTGTAGTGGAGGTGTGTGCTGTATATATGTACTACATATACATTACACACGTCAAGTACACTATAGCAATAGATTTACAGCCAGCCCTGTCCCAGCTTCCCTCACTCACAGTTTCACTCCGATCCCTGTTGCCTCATGAGGCGCCTCTTGTAGTCGGCGCTGGGCAGGATCGCTGCATCCCATCTCAATGCTCAGCTTGTGGGAGGCGCTCACAATTCTGCCCTGCTAACATGAATAGGTTAAATCATGATCCATAGTACATATACAGCACACATGTCCCGTACATTGCAGTAATAGAGTTACAATTATCCCCTGCTAACATGAATAGGTTAAATCATGATCCATAGTACATAACATGTAGTTGTACTATGGATCATTTAACCCGTTCAGATTAGCAGTGCAGAATTGTAAATCTATTGCTGCAGTGCATTCTAAAACTAAGCCCAGGCCCCGTCTTACTCACTGTTGCCTCGATCACAGTGCCTCATGATTTTCCTCACTCATCGGCGCTGAGCTGGAGAGGAGTGTCGCGTCACTGCTGCTTCGGTGGGCGGCGCTCCAGGTGGGGTCATAATTTAGTTGCGGCTCTATCTCGGGGGGAGTGGGGGGCATTTGCCCTGTAGCCCCCCCGGATCCGCCACAGATGTAAGGAGGACGGCGGCGGCCCTGAGCGGAGGAGCATTGCGTCACTGCTGTGGGTGGAGCTCCATTTGGAGTCCTCTGGGCAGATGCCGGCCACCTACATTAGGACCCCACCTGGAGCTCCGCCCGCAGCAGTGACGCGACGCTCCTCCGCTCAGCCTGCCCAGAGGAGCCCACCAAGGAAGATAAAGTTAAAAAACATCCCTAATCTAAAGTTAAAATAGGATATTTCTCTGTATCACATAACCCTAAAAAGACATTGCCACTTTGCCCACTAGTATAGTGACAGTATCTGCACTGACTTCCTCCCTCCCCCAACACACTCACCCACTTTTATCAGGCTTTTATACTTTACGAATCACCTCCCTGCTGCAGGATCCCCACTTGTCTAAGTTTTGACTGGTGTTGGAGCTTAGACAGGTGTGACATCAGCACCCCCCTTTAGCCCCAGATGACAGTTCTACAGCCTGGTGATGGGCCATTCAGGTACAAGCACTATCAAATAGAGGATATCACATGCTCTCATTTACCCAGAAGACCTGCTCCCTTAGTGAGGGCTGCATCAGGGCAGCGTAGGAGAGTGGCTGAGTGAGTGCTATCTGCAAACACTGTTGCTTTGCCCTGAATGGCTATAACTAAACAAAAACTTGTCACAAAGGAAAAGATTCATCAGCAAGGGTTACTTTGATTGAAAACCGCATGTCAAAAAGATTAGTACTTCCAGGGATCGAGACAGCTAATTTATGTGAAGTTGTTCTCTTTTATTGTGTATTAGATAACTGATATATTGCATCCAAGAGTTGGGCCAACTATTTTTTTAGCAATTGGTAGTTTTGAAAAAGGGCTAGTTGTCTAAGTGTATAATAAAATGTTTTATAACTTGTAACCAACTTTTCAAAGAATAAGGGAAAATGTAATCTTTAAATCGGCTCTAGTTAATGAAATGAACAGTGAAGTGGGGGAGGGGGGGGCTGTGTTTTGGGACTAAATAAAGATGTATAAATCCTGAAATGAACAGTGAAGGCAATGTGAATGCCTGGATTTTAATGTTAACTAAATCAGTTATTTTCAGGATGTTGTATCAAGTGTTTTCGATACATATTTGGAATCTTTTTTGATATAACCTACGTTCTTACTATAAAACACTGCTTTCTTCTGTTTTAGCTGCTGATATGGCAGAAAGGAAACTCTCTATGGAGGAAGAAGAAGCCAGAAGAATAGCTGAGATGGGCAAACCTATTTTGGGAGAGCACCCAAAACTTGAGGTCGTCATTGAGGAGTCCTATGAGTTTAAAGTATGAGCATTCTCATTATGGAGATTTAATGGGTACCAGTGAAGTGGCAGGCTTTGACATTAATCCTCATTCTGACTTCACTACCTAGTGAATCACACACTTGGAACAAGTGTTCTGGATTTTCAGTCTTGTTGTCAGCGATTTACTAGGTTGTGATCAGTGCGACAGCCCATTAGCCGGCATCACATATTTTTATTTCCACAGATTCACTTTAAATATAAAAAATATACCTATGCGTATTCTAGTTACTTACCCTAGTTTCAGTGAATTTGGGCTAAGTACAGTTAATACAATTTAAGCAAACCAGACTTGACCCAAAATGCTCAGATTCACAAACAAATTGGTGAACAACAGATGTTTCCGTATTACTTACCTCACCTCAAACTTTTTTTTTAATATACTGTTTAAACAGAAAACTATAATGTGTATGGTTATTTTTTTTTAAGTGTTAAGTATGACCATTGTTTCATTACTTGTAAATAATCTTTACCATGCAAGGCTTTCGAGTAAGAAAGCCCGCTGCTGTATTTTAACTAGTTGAATATCTCTGTCTGATTAAAAATTTATGTCAATCCATATCTGCAAGAAGGGGTCCTCCCATCCAATCATCTGTGATTGACAGTTATTTAATAGCCATCTGTTGAGGGCTATTCACAAACACAAGCTATCCATAGCATACCAGTACATTTGCAGTAGTCAGCTACTTGCTACAAGTGATGAATATGAAAATGTGATACTTTGGATTTACGTTACCAACAAGAAATAAAATACCATTTATATTTTGGTTCATAAGAAAATACTGTAGTTACAAAATACATTCCCCTTAAAGCCTAACTGCAAATAAATGTATTAGTTATGGATAGCATGGGAAAAAAATATAAATCAGGCCAAAACCAAAAAAAAAAAATTTTTCTAAACTTTTTAATTTGTATAAATATTTAATTTATATATATTATATTTATATATATTTTTTTTCCTTTCTTTTTTTTACTTTGCTGTCGGGGGCTCTGGGGAAATATTAGAGGTCTAAACAGACTCCTGATATTTCCCTTTATAAAATAGAAAAAGAGTTTGAGGACACAATCTCTTTTTCTGCAGCCCCTGTTATAATGAACAGGAATCCTCTATACTGAGTGTTCCTGATCATTCATAACTTGTGGACATAGTATGTTTACTATATTTACAATCATGAATGAACAGAAAGTGATGTAGAGCACTTCCCATTCATTCATAATTGGGAACACCGTCAACATTTTGCCAAAAGTGCCATTTTCGGACGATATGTTTCGGCTGCCGCAATTTCCGTGAATCCCTAGTTCTTTTCTGTCACTTCATGTGCCTGTGATACCCGTACAAGAATGGAGCCTACTGTTGTCATTGGGGCAGAAAGCCACAGACAGTAATATGAATAATTGTTAAAGAATAAAACCCTGTCAGGAGTTCTAACCCTTTCCCACCACTCTAAAAATGTGGTTTTGTCTGTGTCCTTATTAAAGAGATTTTGTATTACTTCCTTTCATAGTAAAAAGGACAAAGACAACAATAAACCTGACTGAGGCTTTAACCCTTTCTAAACAAAATTAAACATTGTGAATAGATTTGAGCTTTATTTACAATAATTTATTCTGATATATAAATATATATTGTGGTTTAAATGAAAGTACATTGCTGTGTGAGCAAAAAGATATGCTTTTTAACTGTTTTAAATCAGTGTGTCGTATATCTATGTTAAGCTGTGATTGCATCCATATACCAGTCTGCTTCAGCTTCCAAGAGACAAACCATATTGTGAACTAATACAAAATGTTTTGAATCACCACAGGAACAAGGACACCACACCCCTAATATAGGTATACAATAAAAAATATAAATAGATGGGGCTTTTAAGGTGTAAAAAAATGCAATTGAGGATAATGCAACATAATAATGACAAAATCACTTATAATAAAATAACATTTATTATTAAAAGGTATCATTATCCACATAAGAATAAAAATGAATTATATATACCCACTAGTATCCATGATCAAACAGCATAGAACCTCCCTGGACTCTGTGCATTGTACATGATACGAACATGATTGATACAATAAACTTATTTTAACATCAATTTCCTTATAATAAATATTAGATGATTTTGTAAATAGACATAATCAAAGTATAATATTCTGTAAGTCTGTACTGCTTTCTACGCGTTTTGCCAAAGCTTCATCAGGAAGTTGGAGGTAACATAAATACCATAAGTGGGACATTAGTGGTGAGTGGATCTGCACTGCCAGGGAGCCATCCCCAGAAACAGGAAAGGACTACAGAGAGGATAGAGAGAAAGCGGCGGTGATCAGATATGAGAAGCGCAATATCTGACTCAGGATACACGTCAAAATGCCAGCTTCCTCGATCGATCCCAGCCACATCTCCCCTCTCTCTGTTAAAATTCCCGCCACATTAACACATATTGTCTGTCGTCGGTGTGTGACGTATGCAGCTGGGACCGCTATGGCTGGGATCGATCAAGGATGTTGGCGTTTTTACGTGTATCCTGAGGCAGATACGCTTGCGCTTCTCATATCTGATCGCCGTCGCTTTCTCTCTATCCTCTCTGTTGTCTTTGACTGTTTCTGGGGATGGCTCCCGGCAGTGCAGATCCACTCACCACTAATGTCCCACTTGTGGTATTTATGTTACCTCCAACTTCCTGATGAAGCTTCGGCGAAATGCGTAGAAGGCTGGACATAGTACAGACTAACAGAATATTATACTTTGATTATGACTATTTACAAAATTATCAAATATTTATTATAAGGAAATTGATGTTAAAATAAGTTTATTGTATCATGTGCAATGTACAGAGTCCAAGGAGGTTCTATGCTGTTTGATCATGGATACTAGTGGGTATATATAATTAATTTTTATTCTTATGTGGATCATGATACCTTTTAATAATAAATGTTATTTTATTATATGTGATTTTGTCATTATTATGTTGAATTATCCTCAATTGCATTTTTTGACATATTGTGAACTACATCATTATGTATATTTTAAATAAAACATGTTAACATTAGGGTAACTTTTTTCTTTTATAATTGTTTCTGGGAAGAGCACAGTAGACAAACTTATAAAGAAGACTAACCTTGCCTTGGTAGTAGGAACTCATTCATGGAGGGATCAGTTCATGGAAGCAATCACTGTCAGTGCTGGTAAGAAAAAAACATCTTTAATTATTGTTTAGTACAATAATATCCACAGTTTCCCAAACTATTTATGAGCATGTGTGTATGTTAATATCCACTTTAACGGTTAGTTTCCAAGTCACTTACTAGCATAAAAGCTAAATTGCTTTGGGACCAGGTATACATGACTTTCTCTTCTATGTATTTACCTGAAAGGACCTCTTTTTAAATTGTACATGTCACCAGTTGTATCAAGCAAAGCCTTTAGGAGACATTTCACAGTTTGAAAATTAAAAATGTTAAACAGTTTTTAAGTGGCAACTTCAATTATATAAAAGGCACAAAGGATTCAACATATAATAAGGTATAATTGTACGTTGGAAAAACCATGATTACTCAAGAAGCTCAGCCTGAAGGGGTTTTTCTGGCTCTGATAATTGCTATAAGTTTCCATACTTTCTGGCAAAGTGGCGAAGTTGCTTCTATTTAAAATAGGTTGGTGGGAAAGGGAAACCACATGAATTTATCTCATCACCGTGAACAAGGCGAGGAATGTGCTGTTTTAATTAGCTAACTTTCTTAGCAGTTTGAATTGCACAATCAGGATTACCTGGCATTTGCTATTTGATGTCTACCTGCATAATTTGCAAAAGCTTCTGGAAGTTGAAAATTAACTGAAAAATCACAAGGGAGCATCCAATTTTAAATAATTTGTTCTTTTTAATGTATTTTAACTTCTGCAAAAAAAAACCCCTATGTACTTTGCTGTACTAGAGTGAAAAACAAACTAAAGTATTATTTTTTTAAGAATCGTTTCAGAGAACATTGATAGCTTGCAAAAATTACTACATTACAGATAATAATCCCAGAGGCATATTCGTTTATGTCACACATGGGATTCATACATGCATAAATGCCATATTGTAATAAAACTGCATAGACCTATACAATCCAATGTAACAAGTTCAAAACAAACCAAGCCATAACAGAAGGAGATGAATGGTATACTATAGATAAGGAAATAGATACAATCTGTACAAAGATGTTATAAAACCAAACTAAATTAACACTAGCGTGTGAGTGAGTCTCCATGCAGATGCATTAGTGCATAACATATAATAAAAAAATGCATTTGCAAAAAGAGAACATAAGTCTCAGAAAAGCTCACACCTAGTTTTATGTATACTAACTCGCCTCCCTATGTTCTATATTAAAAACAAACACAAATCTTTATTGATAATACTTTAAAAAAAAAATAGAGTTTAAATCATCCCTAGGGGGCATGTCCTGGACATGGGAGCATGGGGTGCTCAGCTAGAGAGCTCCGCGGCTTCAGCGTACCTGTTGCACTTTTTTCAAAGACTTTTGCCTGTTTTACTCCCGGTTCCGGTATGTCCAGGCAACAGAAGGATGGGGGAACTAAAAAATCAACTTCAAATGCCTCTTCACAGCACTTCTTTACACCCTGTGCCTCCCTGTATCGCGATTGGTCAAAGATGGTGCCCACCTCCTCTGCACGTGCCTCTCCTCGTAGAGCAAGCAGACAGGCTCCCCATCTCTTAGTGCCTCCCCTGCTGGACCGCACTCTCCAGGGCTTTTTGACTCGGATCCTCATGATGTGGATTGGGAGTTGGGATGTGACTTACCTTTGGATGTTCTTGAGGGGATGTGAGCCCTGTTGAAGTACCAACAGAGACTTTGAGGCCTTGGTTACTCATGTTGAAGCTGTGCTACGTAAAGACCTCCAAGAAGTGAAAAGGGAAGTTTGGGACTTGGTTTCCAATGTGGCGAATGTTTCAGCTTCCTGCTCCACGCTGGAGGGTCTCTGCACTCGAGACCGCGGCTTCGTGGCCTGATCTCCGGTTCGCGGCACTTCAACTAGACATGTGCACCAGCAAAAAATGTGTTTAGTTTCATTTTCATTCGTATTTTGCATTATTTCGCTTTTCGGGATTCGGGTCCGAAAATCAATTCGTTTCGGGATTCGGACGAAATGTGTTAGCCGTAGTCTGCACCAAATTTCGTTTGTGGGCGAAATTTCGTTGCAGCAAAGTGACGTTAGAGGAAAAAAAATATTTTTTAACAGTCTGCATAAGAGAAAAAAAAAGACACTTTAGGTCTGGTAGGAATATTAGGAGGGACCCCCCAAGTTAAAACAAAAAAAGTGCATGGGGTTCCTCCCATAAGCCATACCAGGCCTGTTAGGTCTGGTAGGAATTTTAAAGGGGAACCCTAGCCTCCAAAAATGGGGGGAAACCTTGGGTCCCCCTATCATTTATACCAGACCCTTGATCCAAGCACAGGTCTGGCAGAGGAGGAAAGGGGGGGTCGATCTAGCGCCACCCCCCCTCCCTGCGCCTTACCAGGCCACGTGCCCTTCAGCATTGGGAGGGTGTCCCCATGCCGATGAGGACAAGGGCTTCTTCCCCACAACCCTGACCCGTTGGTTGTGGGGGTCTGTGGGCAAGGGGACTTATTAGCTTTGGAGTACCCCTTTAATTATGGGGGCACCCAGATGCCGCCCCCCCTTGTGAATAAGTAAGGGGTAATTGATGTAATCCAGCATCAATCACGATACATGACACACGCCGAAATAAAAAAAGTCCAGCCTACGACGACCATCCGATCCCGACAAAACCTCGCCGCAAAATGACATCTACTGTCAAATACCGCATAGCATTCGTGAGCTTCCGAATGCCATTTGGGTCTGTGAGCCGAGGTGTCATAATACTAGTCATATATAAAAAAAAAAATGTGTTCCTCTAATGTTACTTTGCTGCAACGATGCATTCATCATTTCTGTAATTTGGATACATCTGAATGTCTGAATTTCGATTCGGAATGGAACGAATCGCACATGTCTAACTTCAACTGCACAAGGAGGATAGAGTACGGCGGAACAACCTGCGCCTCCATGGTATCCCAGAGGCCACCAATGCTCCTAATCTCCTCGCTATGGTACAGGCTGTCTTTGCCTCTACTCGAGGGCACTGCCCCAGCTAATATCCTCCTTGACCGGGTATATCGTGCCGCCAGTCCCCGCAATTTGAACTCCCCTCGATCGCGAGACGTGGTCTGCCGGGTGCATTATTTCACTATGAAAGAGGACATTCTCCGGGCTGCCTGGATACGCAGACTTCCGGATCTTTTTCGTAACACCCTCAGATGCAGGACGCTCCTTCGCCTACTTCTGGACCAAATCCTTGTGCAGGGGCGACATACTGCTGGGGATACCCATTCCACCTGGTCGTTCGCCAGGTGGAAGCCTCCTACACGCTTCGTTCACCAAAGGACGTCCCGGGCCTGGGTGGCCTTCTGAATGTAGAGATATCCTCACTTGGGGACTAGCTTGAATACCTCTCGGATGTCACTCGCCCGAAGCCGGGGCCTCATCGTCCTCCTCGCTCTAGATCTCGCTCTTCCTGCACTGCCGCAAGACGGGCCTGGGGACCCGAAAACCTACGGTCCTTTTTTTATTTTTCACTCCGCTGTCATCGATTGAGTTTCCTACACTGGTAGGTGCTGGGGACAGTGCTGCATCACTGCTCCCCTCCTCGACATGACTGTTCGACTGCCTTTTTATGTTACTCGTGGGTGACCGTGAGTGACTGGATCCCAGTTCGCCCGTTCTGCCTTGGCTCCCCTTTTTCGGAAGAGGGGACAACAAAAGAGAAGAGACTTTTTTTCTATTTCTTTTAAGTTATTTTATTGTTTAAGGTTTTTTCCCTTCTGCGTTTGCTGGCTCTCGGTTATGGTATTTCGCCTGGCGAGGGGGAGTCACACGATTGTAGATTACTGTGCCACTTTCATTACAATCCATGGACTGGTTGAAATGCATTGCTTTACGTACTATTGTAGTTGCCATGAACCTTGGCCCCCCTCTTTCGGAAAGGGGGACAACAAGAGAAGAGAGACGTTTTTATTTTAAGTTACTTTGTTTCTTTAGGCTTATCCCCTTCTGTGTTGACTGGCTATCGGCAATGGTATTTTGCCTGCCGAAGGGGAGTAGCACAGTTGTACATTACTGTGCCACTTTCATTGCAATCCATGGACTGGTTGAAATGCATTGCTTTCCATACTATTGTTGTTGCCATGAACATTGGCCCCCCTCTTTCGGAAAGGGGGACAACAAAAGAAAAGAGTTGTTTTTAATTTCAGTTATTTTAATTTTTGTACAGCAAACAGGGGAACATTGGGAGTTACGCCAAAACACTGCTAATATATAATATACCAATCTCCAGGGTTTCAACAAAACTTTTCAAACATCGGATTGTCCCCTAATTAAAGAAATCCCTTTCTCAGAGCTGGTTCAGTAAACAGGTATAACATGTAATTTAATCAAAAGAATGAATATTTAATCATAAAGAAACGAATATGAACAATACAATACATCCACAACAAGACATTTAAAATCAATTAAAAAACTTCCCTTGAACAAACAGTAGTTGAAGTAACACGAAGGATCTGCAAGCCAACTAATGTGGCAAAGACCTGATTAAAGCAGATACATGCACTGTATTACATATACGGATACAAAGTATCCAAAGTTACTCACAGCTCATACGGCTCGGGGAGAGACAGTCCTGCTCGAATCCCACAGTGCTGGATGGTTGGATAATTTTTCACTTCAGGTTAGTGTGTCCGGTGGCTGTGATTAGGACCCAGAGAGAGGGGTATGTTGTTTATTGTGCGGCCGCACATATATTTTGCATTTTGAAATCGAAGTCCGCGGGTTAGTGAGAGTCCCAAGCAAGGGGAGAGGGGAGGGCGCTTACATCGTTTCAGCCCTACCAACATACCACTCTCTCTGGGTCCTAATCACAGCCACCGGACACACTAACCTGAAGTGAAAAATTATCCAACCATCCAGCACTGTGGGATTCGAGCAGGACTGTCTCTCCCCGAGCCGTATGAGCTGTGAGTAACTTTGGATACTTTGTATCCGTATATGTAATACAGTGCATGTATCTGCTTTAATCAGGTCTTTGCCACATTAGTTGGCTTGCAGATCCTTCGTGTTACTTCAACTACTGTTTGTTCAAGGCAAGTTTTTTAATTGATTTTAAATGTCTTGTTGTGGATGTATTGTTTTGTTCATATTCGTTTCTTTATGATTAAATATTCATTCTTTTGATTAAATTACATGTTATACCTGTTTACTGAACCAGCTCTGAGAAAGGGATTTCTTTAATTAGGGGACAATCCGATGTTTGAAAAATATTTTAATTTTTGGTTTGCTCCCTTCTGTGTTCTTGGTTATGGAATTTCGCCTGCCGAGGGAGAGTCACATGATTGTACATTACTGTGCCGCTGTCATTGCAATCCATGGAATGGTTTAACTACATTGCTTTTCATACTATTGTGGTTGCCATGAACCTTGGCTCCCCTCTTTCTGAGAGGGGGACAACAAGGGAGAAGAGACGTTTTAAGTTTTATTTTAAGTTACTTTATTTCTGGAGGTTTGTCCCCTTCTGTGCTGATTGGCTCTTGGTTATGGAATTTCGCCTGCCGAGGGGGAGTCACACGATTGTTAGTGATACCGGGACCTGCCTTGCTGTTATATGATCTTACTCTTAGGCCTGCCCTTGCAGGGGATGTTTCCATCAAGGGGGAGTCTCGCCCCTGCCCTGATATAATGTTTTTCTGTCCCTTTAGGAAATGGGGTTTTCCTGCTGCCCTGTCAGTGGAACTGTTTTCCTACTGTTTCATTCATACCGATATTGGAGTGTCATACCGAGACCTGTCTACACTCTGTACCCCCAATAGCTTTCCCTCCTCAGATCCGTCTGGTACGGCTTGGGGGTTGGGGGGGGGGGGGTTGAATTTTGGTTCCCTTTTTAGTTTTGCTTCTCTTTATACCCTCCCTTCCCCCTTTCTTCCTTCTCCTTATCTTTCCAGTTCCCTTCCCCACCCCTCCACTCCTTCCCCCCTCCCTCTCTCTTCTTTCTTTTCTTCTTTCTTTCTCTCCTCTTCTTTCTGTTCTACTCTTCCACGGTAAAACCACAATGCCTCCCTATTGCCTTCTCTCCTTGAATGTGAAGGGTTTGAACATCCCGGAAAAACAGGTTATGGTGTTACATGAACTTCACAGGCAGCTTGCACATATTGGATTAATTCGGGAGTACACGCGCATTGATTACTTTTTTGTTCATCACTCCAATCTACCCCTGGTCTCTCAATCAACCGTAGGTAACATCTCTATATCTGATCATACCCCAATTACAATCATACAGGATGTGGGCTTTTTTTGGAGATGCGGCCGGGGCATTGGCGTTTGAACTAGACTTTAATGCAGGACCAGGCTCTATCGGCTAAAATTGAATACGCCTGCGTACATACTTTGCTTTGAATTCTGCCTCGGACTGCTCCCCATACTCGATATGGGAAGTTCGTAAGGCCTATATTAGGGATACTCTGATCGAGCTGGGCTCTCGGGTCAAACGTCAACGCCTTCAACAGATTACCTCCTTACTGGCGCAAATTCATCTGCTAGAAACTCGACATAAATGTGACTTTGACCCGGCTTTGTTTGCCTAACTATCTCTGCTAAGAGACTCCTTGTGCTCTCTTTGCCTGCAATGAGTTAAAGCGATGTTGGCTAAATGCCGGCGACACTTTTATGAGGACACCAACCAATGTAGCAGTTCCATGGCTCATGCACACCGTCAACAGAGATCTAAAACCTTTGTCCTGGTTATGAAATCGCCTTTGGGTTCCCTGTTGTACCTCTCTCTCTATCACAGAGAACTTCTGTACTTAGAGATGGTTTTGCAGCATCTTTCCCGTATTCGGCCATATTTAGCTTCCTCTGGCTTACCCACCCTATCGAGGTTGTTGAAATACTGGAACGTCCGATCATGGAACTAGAATAGGAGGTTGCCTTGAAACAGACAAACTCGGGTAAGGCGCCCGGCCCTGACATTTTCACCCTAAGCAATATGCCCCTATTCTTCCATTTTGTTCAAGCCCTTAATTCGGTCCGAGGTACAAGTGAGTTAGCTGCTGCTTCTCTCTCTGCCCATATGGCGTTAATTCCGAAAACGGGAAAGGACCCCATGGTGTGCCCGAGCTACTGTCCAATTTCCCTCCTGAATGTCAACACCAAATTGTTCTCCAAAATGTTGTCAATGTATGTCATGGATATAATACACCACGACCAGGCTGGTTTCATTCCAACCCGTGAGGCTAGGGATAACACCACCCGTGCCTTGAATCTCCACTCTGCCCTGTCAAAGGCGATCCCAGGCTTTTTATTATTGATGGATGCAGAGAAGGCCTTTCACAGGGTAGACTGGTCCTTTATGAGTCTTACCTTGGAACACCTGGATTTAGGCCCGCACATGTCATCCTGGCCGATGTCCCTGTATTCACGGCCTTCGACCAGGCTTCAGCCCAGTGTCACTGTCAGAGGCGTTTTCTATCTCCAACGGCACACTGTCAGGGTTTCCTGCTGTCCCCACTGATTTTTGTCATCACTTTAGAACCCCTACTCCGGACGATCCATTCCAATCTGAACATTAAGCGTCTGGAGGTTGATGCCCACTGCCATAAGGTGGCTGCGTACACAGATAACCTGCTCTTCTTGACGTCGCCGGACGTGTCCATCCCTAATCTGCTCACTGAATTTGCACGATATGGTGAATTATCAAACTCTCATGTCAATGGCCAAAAGTCGGAGGCCCTGAACCTCACTTAGCCTACTTCTCACATGCAGCGCCTACGCAGCAATTTCCCATTTACATGGTCCCCGACCTCGATTAAATACCTGGGCATTCAACTTCTGCACAACCTGGCCTGCACCTATTCTCTGAACTTTCTCCCCTACTCCAGAGTATAAAATCTGACCTCCAGGACTGGTCGCATTTGGCATTCTCGTAGATGGGTAGGTGTAATGTCATAAAAAAGAATGTCCTGCCTAGACTGCTCTATCCCATACAGGTGCTGCCCTTCTCAGTCCCTAGAGGCTTTTTTGCTTCTGTCTGATCTCGAAATCTCAACATGAATTCTCTACCTCTACTTCTCACTATTTGGGCCTCTCTTCTAAAATTGTTTTTTCTTTACCCCCCCCCTCTCCACCACACAATATATATATATTTCACCCTCTCTCCTGCCCTCTCCCTATTACTGCACTCATCATTTCCTGCTCATTCTGAATCCACATGCTAGAGTTACCTCCAGGACACTGAGGCATGTTCACCCGTACAAAACTCCCTCTCATCTTACTTATCTCTCCCAATCCGGGCCCTCTTTTTTCTAATACTCACCCTCCTAACCAGCACTGCCTTTCCTCTGGCAGCAGCCTTCATCCACACAACCTGATTTCTATTCCCCTGCTTCCTATAACCAGGCCCTCCTTCTCTTGTGCCCTCTGGAATGCCCGTTCTGTCTGTAATAAACTCACCGCTGTCCATGATCTTCTCATCTCCAATACCTTTAACATGCTTGCTGTCACTGAAACCTTTCTTCAGGAATCCGACTCTGCCTCCCCTACTGCCCTCTCCTATGGTGGCCTCCATTGGACGCCCTCACCCAGACCCAATGGACAGAAAGGAGGTGGAGTGGGAATCCTCCTATCCCCGCAATGCACTTTTCAAATTCTGCCTTCACCTCCCTCTCTATCCCTCTCCTCTTTTGAAACCCACTGCATTCGCCTATTCTCTCCAATTTCTCTGAGGATTGTGGTTATATACCGCCCCCCCCGGACCAGTATCTCGCTTTCTTGATGACTTCTCTGCCTGGCTACCCTACTTTCTCTCCTCAGAAATACCCACTATCATTCTTGGTGACTTTAACATAGCTACTAACATTAACTCCCTGGCTCCCACTCAATTTCTTAACCTAACCTCTTCTTTTGATCTAATTCAATTGACACAGACTCCTACTCACTTTGATGGTAACACACTTGATCTTGATTTCTCCCACCTATCCACTCCTTGCAACCTCTCCAACACCCCTTTCCCACTCTCAGACCACAACCTGGTCAGTTTCACAATCATCCTGTCCGCAACACTGACTCCCCCTACAAGGCACACTGTGTCCCCTCACAACACGCAGACTTAGACCACGCCCGCTACAACCCTGGCAAACCGAAGTTACCAAACATCAAAAAAGACAAAGCCGCACTCTTGAGCGACAGTGGCGGAAAACTAGGTCTCTGCAAGACTTTACCCTGTACAAAGCTGCCCTGATAAAATATAACTCCTCCCTCCGTGCTGCCAAATAAACTTATTTTGTCACTCTCATTAACACACTCTCATCCAGACCTCGTCAACTCTTTTCTACCTTCAAGTCTCTACTATGTCCTCCACCACCACCCACTAACTTACTCACTGCCCAGGACATTGCCATTCATTTCAAAAACAAAATAGATACCATTCGAGATCAGATCGCCACTGTCCAATCAACTGCCCCTTTTATTATAGTACCTGATCCTCCATCACACTTGTTACTTTCCTCTTTTGACCCTGTCACCACAGAGGAGGTTACTAAGCTTCTCTGACCCTCCCCTCACCACTTGCCCCCTGGAACCTGTTCCCTCAAAACTACTTCGGTCACCCTCTTGCTCTATCCTAGACTCTCTTACCCACATTTTCAATCTTTCCCTCTCTACTGGAATCTTTCCTACCCCACTCAAACATGCACTAGTCACCCCAATACCCAAAAAACCTTCACTGGATCCTACCAACCTCAATAATTCCAGACCTCCTTACTCCCATTCACCTCTAAACTACTAGAACGACCTTGCCGATCCATGTTCGACGACCATGAGCGTATTATTTGTATAGATACGAAGTGGATGTGAATGTTGGTGGATAACAACATCTTTTGACACCCAGTCACATATGCACCTAATACGCACTCGGTAGGGGTGGCTGTGATTGATGTTGAATAATTCTATTGAGCGTTTTACTATAATTTGTTTCATGTGTTCTTATATAGTATTTCTGTATAAAGTGGCTGCGTCCACTGCCAGAAAAAATGGTTGTGAGCTCACTTCGGGAAGTGAGCGAACACATATCGGCGTTCGCTCACTTCTCGATCCTGTCACTGCAGAGAGAAGTGACAGGGGAGTGACTGGATTCTCCCTCTCCCCTGGATTCTACCTCTCCCCTGTCCGATCTTCCAGCGCTGACTGGCGGAACGGATGGGGGGAGGGGGCGGGTACAGCTGGCCCTGCCTCTACATAGGCAGAGCCAGCTGTCAATCACGCAGCTGGGTGGATCCATACATAATTGTTGGGATCCGTTTCAGCTGCGGCGTCTCAGTATACTGCGAGCTGCAGCTTGCGGTATACTGAGCTTTGGGTAACGGGAGGATGCTAGTTTGTGTCCTCCCGTTACCCTTCTGAGAACTATGGGGAAAAGTCCTAACCCCATAGTTCTCCTTTTAATATAGTAAATATTAAACACCACCAAATGAAAGCTTTAAAGCTGAAAAATGGCCGGGACAGGAAGGGGGTGTCATTTTCTTTTCACACTCAGCTTTATTGCTATCGCATAGGGGGATAACAAGTCCCCTATGTAATAGCAAATATAATGTGACAGGTCCTCTTTATGGAGACATCAGGGGTCTTTCAGACCCCTAGTGTCACCTAGGGACCCCAAAGAAGCTGATGAAGCCGAAAACTGCTTCACCCGCTTCTTCTTCTGGCTCTAGGAGCCAGAGAATGTTCCCAGTGACACCAGAAGTGATGAAATGCACCTCACTTCTGATGTCCAGTGATTGGAGGAGAGGTCCATGGCTAGAAGCTGCTGATCTCTCCTCCGATCTGTCAGGGGAGACCCTCCACACCGGTCCCGGCTCACACGAGGGACAGATCAGCCCGGGAAGCTGACGGCAGCACCGGCGGCTGCAGAGGGGGACACGGCGCCGTATTGTACAAGTGATTGCTTGTATTTAAACAGCAATCATGGTTAAAAAAAACACACACACACGTAATGAACTACATATCACACACATATCCCACACTCATTAAAAAACACACACATAGCTTAATTAAAAAAAACTCACACACACTCATTAAAAAACACACAATAAAACACACTCTCACAACTAATTAAAAAATGTCCCCCTCTCCTGCTTACCTGTTTTGCAGGAAGGGGGGCTGCATCCTTGGGCTTCAGTGAAGAATCAGTGTGCTCTGCACTTTGGCTGGTGCAGACCATACTAATCGCTCCCTGCATGTTAGCAGAGGCCCCACGAGGGAGCGATCAGTATGATCTGCATCATTTAATATATTGCCGTTTCGGCAATATATTAAATGGGATGTGGGCACTTGTCAGGTTTAAAGATGGCCGCCGCTACTCGCGGCGGCCATCTTTAAAAACCTAATGTGCAATGGACACGGGGCACACCGAAGGCTCGCTGGAGAGTGCGGGCCCCGGCTTCCTTCCTCCTTCAGTCACCTGTACGGCCGTCACCCAGGTAAGGTTTGCGGGCCCCTGAGGCTGCCGGGCCCCTTACTTGAGTGTCAGCCGTACCCCCCTGACGGCGGCCCTGCTCACTTTGTTTACAGAAAAATTTGTTTTACAGTAATAGAGATGCATATAAGGATCTGAAGCAACAAAAAACATAAAGATTGGGATAGCATACAGAGTTTATCACATGCTTCTAAACAATATTTGGATATGCCCATTATGGATATGGGATTTCAAGATTTCTGCACTTTACAAGATTTGAGCACAGTCAGTGGAGATATAGATCGTTTCCACATTAGAAGCACGATTCCACAACCCCCCAGAGTAGAATTTTTCATTAAGACAAGACCTTGATAGACAAGATAGAGGGGATCAGTTAGACCTCTTTCAGAAGTTGGTAGAGAGAGATCTAGTTTTGTTAGCAGAGGAAATCAAGAATAATACCCAGAGACCCCAGTATAATTTGAGTAGAGTAGAGAGAACGGCATTTGGTATCTTTAAAGAACAACACAGATATTGTAATAAAAAATGCTGATAAAGGTGGAGCAGAGGTGATTTTGAACACTGCTGATTATGAGAGTGAAGCCTATAGACCAGTGCTCCCCAACCTTTTTATCGCAGCGGACCGGTCAACGTTTGATAATTGTCCCGCTGGCCCGCGGTAAAATTGTCGTTCAAGTGGCGAAGCAGTTTTGAAGGTTTCATTGCCTCATTAGAGAGCTGGTCGCCGCAAACTATGCAGAGCGGTTTTGGTGTGTGGGAATCACCTGTCCCGATAAATCCATATTTCAAGTAGGACTCATGGTATTGTCTGTTAAAAGTTACATGTTTCTTTGATGTTGAAGGCCCTTCTTCTGTCTCTTCACTGGGCCTTTTCTTTTTCCCAAGGAAACTTTCTAACGACGTCTGTTTCGTACTAATTTTTGCTAATTTGTGGGTTAAATTTGAGCAAACACAATATACACGTACACCAAGCACTGTTAAGCATGAGAAAGTACTGGTGAACAGAGAGAAGAGCGATACACATCTTCTCTTTACCAAAGCTACAACGCCACTGCCGCTTGCAGCCACTCAGCTCCAGACGTCACCTAAAACCGCCCCGATATCACGATATTTTGCGCATGCGCGGTATTGGTGCGGCTTTAGGTGACGTCTCTCAGCTCCCGGTTAACCTCTCGTCCTGGAAAGTCGGACAAACCCGAGAGAAATACACCACAGTAAATAAAATGGAAATAATTTAATGTTCCTTGGGCGGCCCGGTACCATTTGATCCACGGACCAGTACCGGTCCCGCGGCCCGGGGGTTGGGGACCACTGCTATAGACAATTGAATGATAGCAATACCTATTCTAAATTAAGGATTGACACCACAGTGCAATATAAGAGAGTTGGAAGACCTGGTAGGGGAGGATAGGTCTCTGGGACTCTTTGAGGATAAATTTTTAGATAAATTGGTACCTGATTCACAGAAATTCTCTATTTTTCACCATCTTCCTAAAGTTTATAAGCAGGACCACCCCCCAACAGGTAGTATTTGGTTGTATTGGGTCCCTTTTGTGAGCCTCTCAGTAATGTTGTGGACTTTTTTTTACAACCTTTGGTTAAAATTTTACCCAGCTATATTCAAGATACTAAACATGTCATGCAAGGGAGGTCCAGAAAGCGACCAAAAATAGCTCAAAAGGGAATAAATAGGGACATTCATAGTGCAGTATGTCCAATAAAAAGCTTTATTTAAAAGGTTAAAAATACTCGCAAGAGTCAAGAAACAAATCGCATATAAACACCGCACTGATTTCTACGTAAAGACTGGGGCTTAGTGATCTCAGCGTACACCCGCTCGTCTACGCGTTTCGTCATAGGACTTCGTCGGGGCGGTGTGCTTGTTGAGTATCACTAACTTTGCCTTTATAAAAGGTAAAATCAGAGATCATCCTTAATTGATAATGAGATTCCAATACAGACAAATACCCACAGCTCAACCATAGTAATTAAAAAGGATCCTCCCATACAGGAGTCCCTCAGATAAAATCGAATGGAACTACAAATATCTGAACTGGTGCAAATTAAATTATATAATATGATGAACAGTGATAACCTAAATCTATATAAATTTAAGATTTCAATGTATGCATGTATACCATAAACGCACAATGCACAAATGCATATATAATACTGAACAGTGATAGCCTACATTGAAATCTTAAAAGCATGTATACCATAAATGCACAATGCATGTATGCATATATAATACTGAACAGTGATAGCCTACATTACAATCTTAAAATTATGTCCCTTTATTATGTTAGGAAACATTTATTATTACCCAATTTTTTGGTAAAAGATGGGGGTCACGTCGGGCAAATAATAATAAAAAAAGTATGGACACCGGCACTCCAAAGGTAAAAGTAGGTCTGTTTAATGACGCACGTGCAAGACATGCTCATCGCAATGAGCATATCTTGCACGTAGTCAATAAATAGACATACTTCTACCTTTGGAGTGCCAGTGTCCATACTTTTTTGTATTACTGGACGGTAGCCACCCGTCGACTGCCGATGCACCCAACCATTCTTATTATGGATAAGCGGTCAGGAGTGCAATGGGTAAATTGACGTCGGGTAAATTGACACCAAACATGTGAAGCCTTAAAATTGTGCGCGCCTGTGAAATCGCAAAAAACTACCAAACCCAAAATTGGCCATAGGCGATGCTTTAAAAGATTTTGCTGCTCATCAGTTTAGTGTTATCGGTGATTGATGGCCCTAAAATTATTGCTCTCACTGCAACATCCGTGGTGATATGTAACAAGTGCTGCGTAATTGGCGCAATCGTCGTTTTTGCGTGTAGGCGCACTTTTGCGCTTCTATGTGGGGTTGGGGGACTTTAAAACATTTTTGTGGGGGGGTTGTGTGTGTGAGTGTAAATTTTATTTATTTTGTGACCAATTTTTTTTTTTACACTTAACTTTATTGTTATCACATAGGGGGAATACGAATCTTTATGGAGACATCATGGGTCTCTAAGACCCTTAATGCCACCTAGGGACCCCCAGAGAAGCTGATGAAGCACAGATCTGCTTAATCAGATTCTCTTGGTTTCTGTACCGGAGGAATGCAGAAGTGATGTAGTAAACATCACTTTCTGCATTCATAGACCGGGGAGGAGAGCGGAAGGAGATTGTGTACTGACCTCCCTCCATTCTTCACGGAGCCACATCGCCCATCCCGGATCAGACGCCCTTGATCGCGAGGATGGCGACCACAAGGAGAGGTAAGGATATGCGGGGGGCGCATAGAGACTATGGTATACCATTCATCTCCTTCTGTTTATGGCTTGGTTTGTTTTGAACCTGTTTTGAACTTGTTACCTTGATAAGAGTTTGTATATATAATTGCACTGGGAGCAGCCGACAATTACCTTCAGTTTGTTTTATTATAGCTTCACTCATGCAGCTTGTTCCCGGTTTTGTTTTTACTGCTCTGCCTCCTATGTGATCTTTATATGTGACTCTCTGATAGGGGTATGATGTAATTTATAGTTTCCCCCGTGGATATAGCTGGAAGCAATGTTTTCTAATAGAATCAGTAACTCCATGGGTTAATGATTGTAACACCTGAAGAGCAGAGCGGTATACTGCAGATATAAGCGTATAGAGAAGTAGAGTCTTTACCTCTATTATTGAGCCCAGGTGGTGAAAGGCGCTGATGTGGGAGAGGTCTTTTGGTGGTGTATACACTGTCTTCTGGACACTGTATTGAATTTACTACAATATATTTTGGATTTTATGGACACCGGTCCTGTGCGGCTGATTGAAGAGGAATTGTTTGTGAGGTGAGTGCACACTTTGGTCTGCACCCGGTGAATGTACTGATCAGCAGTTGGAGGTGGAATTGAAGTGGTGAGTTCTGTTTTTTTTGGAAATTATTAAGTAATAATTGAAACTGCAGATTCTAGAAATATGTTTCTGTTTCTGGAGTAAGTGGCTGACTCCAGAAAGTGGCTTACTTAAAAATATATAAATTACTTGGTAACAGATGAAATGTCTGTTTAATATGGAGAATTAAAGAAACCGATTGGTTGCTACGCATACGCAAACACATTTACCCTTAGATGACAACTATTTGTTAACAGAAGCATGTTTTCATTAAAAAAAAACCAGTAGAAATATGGCATTAAGGAGAAAAAAGGGAACTATGCATCAAAACAGGAAGTACTCACAGGGAAGTGTACATTATTATCAAAAGTCCTTGTATCCCATCGCACTCCTGACCGGAGAATACCCAACGCCGCAGCAACAACGGATGCCTCCGCCATAACGTACAAAAATAGAAAAAGTCACTGGCACTCCAAAATAATTAAGTCAATAAGGTTTTTTTGACCCACGTAATAACACCTCTAAGCCAAGTTTCGGGACCATGCCTCAGGCAAAAAGAGAGTATAAGGAAGAAGACGAAGTGACAACATCTTAGCAAACAGTTTGGTATCCAAGTTAAGGAGCGAGATTGGGCGGTAACTAGGACATAAGATAGGTTCCTTATCAGGTTTCAGGTGGACAGTAATGTGGGCAGATAAAGAATCACAAAGGAGCCCTTCTCCCAAAGTGATAGAATTCAGGGCTGTTAGGAGATGAGGATTAAGAATTTGGGAGAACACTTTGTAATAGGAAAGAGAAAAGCCATCAGGACTTGGGGCTTTGCCGGTTTGTGTGTGTGTGTGTGTGTGTGTGTGTGTTTGATGGCGGCCTCTAATTCATGAATCATCAGGGGGTTGCCCAGGAGGGACATCCTAAAACATTTAATGTGAAAATAGCTTAATGTAGCTTAATGTACCATAATGTGCCTAAACCTCAATCAATTGCCTTGAAACTTTGCACAACCCAAGGGCTCAGCTTCCCAAACCTATCCTGAAGGTTTCATGGATTTTGGTTACCCACAAGGCAAATGAGTGACATTAAGCTTGTTTTTTTGGGAGCTTAATGTGGCTTAACGTACAAAATACAACTTAGATGTTAACCAATTTCCCACAAACTTACCATACTACAAGACTCTATCTATGCCAGCATATTCTGAAGATTTGGGGTCATTTGATAAAACATACCAAAAGTTATTCACATTAAACTATTTTATTACAATCCTAAAACATTTAATGTGAACAGCTTAATGTAAAAAGAGCTTAATGTGTAAAAAAGTATCTAAACCTCGATCAAATGCCTTAAAACTTTGCACAACCTAGTTTCCCATCTTCCCAAACCTATGTTGGAAGTTTCATGGATTTTGGTTACCCACAAGGCAAATGAGGGACATTAAGCTTGTTTTTTGGGGAGCTTATTGTGGCTTAACGTACATAAAGCAACTTAGATGTTAACCAATTTCCCCCAAACTTCCCATACCACACTACTCTATCTATGCCAACATATTCTGAAGATTTGGGGTCATTTTATAAAACATACCAAAAGTTTTTCACATTAAACTATTTTATTACATTCCTGGAAAGCATTTAGCTTAATGTAAAAAGAGCTTAATGTACCATATTGTGCCTAAACCTCAATCAAATGCCTTGAAACTTTGCACAACCTAGTTTCCCATCTTCCCAAACCTATCCTGGAAGTTTCATGGATTTTGGTTACCCACAGGGCAAATGAGTGACATTAAGCTTGTTTTTTGGGGAGCTTAATGTGGCTTAACGTACATAAACCAACTTAGATGTTAACCAATTTCCCCCAAACTTCCCATAGCACACGACTCTATGCCAACATATTCTGAAGATGTGGGGTCGTTTGATAAAACATACCAAAAGTTATTCACATTAAACTATTTTATTACATTCCTGGAAAACATTTAGCTTAATTTAAAAAGAGCTCAATGTACCATATTGTGCCTAAACCTCAATCAAATGCCTTGAAACTTTGCACAACCTAGGTTCCCATCTTCCAAACCTATCCTGGAAGTTACATGGATTTTGGTTACCCACAGGGCAAACATTTGTCTATAGAACAGGACAAGTGATCTCCTGTATCTCTCTCAGATCTCCCCCTTATCCTGGGTCACATCTACACTCTGCTGCCCCAAGTCCAGGTTACCCCCTCCCCCCACCATTCTTCTCATTTACATATATGATTGCTAGAACAGATAAAAAGACATGGGGGGAAATTGATCAAAATTGGAGCAAACAGAATCTAGAGCAGTTGCCGATGGCAACCAATCAGCTTCTCTCTTCAGTTTGTTCCGTTAAGATTTGAAAATGAGAGAGAGAAGCTGATTGGCTGCCATGCACAGCTGCTCCAGTTTTCGCCTGCTCCGGTTTTGATAGATCCCCCCCACTGTGCAGTGTAACTGGGGATGTGCGGGGTCCATGGAAATTGTTTGGTGTCACCACACATGTGAATTGGTGAATACGTTGTTGGCGTTGGGACAAAGTCAGAGCAGAGGAAGGAGAAGGAAGGTTGTATAGAGTGGGAATAATAGTCCCAGAAGGCTGCAGCAATGTCTTTAGACAGATGAAGAGAGGAGCGTGCAGAGGAATTTATCACGGATACATATGTTTTAGAGCATTGAAGACGGAGCGCACGGGGCATAAACCTGCTGCTTTGGTTGCCATATTCGTAAAAATGACGACAACATTTAAACAATGCCGCATGGGCAAATAACAGAGTGATTCTCTCTATTAACCCTAACAGGTTTGCCCCTAATGAAGGCTTTATGAGCCTCCCACACATTGTAGGGGGAACAGGCAGAGGAAGCATTCAAATCAAATAAGACCATAGGTCCCGTTCAACCTCTGCGACAGTTGTGGGGTCACATATAAGGGATTGGTTCAAACGCCAACATCAAGAACGAGACGAAGCCTGACCAAAGTCTAAAGTGATCGCAATGGGGACATGATCTGAAAGAGAGGGTATAACTATGATGGACCAAGTAAAAATCAATGCGGGTATGAGTTATATGGGAATAGGAGTAGAAAGAATAATCCTGAGTAGTGGGATAATGGATCCGCCATACATCCATCAATTGGAAAAGATGGAGGCTTTTCTTGACACACTTCAGAGTGGCAAAAGAATATGGGGGGGGGGGGGGGGGGGGAGAGGACCTAGATGAATCCAGATGCCGATCAAAAAGCAAGTTTAAATCAACCCCGATCAAATGGCCTTCCTTAAAGTTGTCTAACAGCTCAAGCATACGATCCAAGAAGGAGATCTGACCCAGGTTAGGCAAGTAAACATTGACAAGTGAACGGTCTGAGTACCTATCTGCCCTTTGACCAAAAGCAGCTTGCTCCGGCATACATGTCGAGCAGAGTCCAGTGGACTGACTGAGAGAGAAGGATGCATACCCCACATGATTTTTTTGTCATGCGGGTAACTGTGATACACTGTAGGGTAATGGTGATCATGAAACATGGGGGCTCTGAAGGAATCCTATCTGCGCCCGTTGCCGGTGAAGCTCAGTCAAGATCATCCTGCGCTTCTCCAGAATGTTGAGGCCTTTAACATTGTACGAGATTATCTGAAGCAGGTCCATTCTGTAATGGGGGGGAGAAGAGAGGGGAAAGGGAGGGGAAGCAAGGAGGATAAGAAGAGGAGAAGCAGAAAGGTACTACAGTGAGTCGGAAAGAAGCAGGAAGAAAGAAAAGCGAGGGAAGATAGAGAGAAGAAATGGAAAAAAGAAGAAAACAATAAGCAGCTAAGAAGATACACAAAAACCTCCAAATTACTGCATATGGATATGTTTCTGAATAAATCAAGAATAAGATGCATCTGTGCAATCTCCTCCTTCATTGCGTAAAGATGGATACGGCAAATGACGTCCCTTGGTGTGTGAGAGTCTGGTGGCCGACGGCCTAAGGATCTATGGGCTCGGTCAATTTACAAGGGGGTATCGGGAGAGTGTTCCAGGTATGGATTAAAGAAACCTTGAACTGTGGTCTTCAGATCCGCAGCAGCAGCCGATCCAGGGATACCTTTAATGCAGACTGTATTCCTCCTGCCCCAATTACCCTGATCATCCAGGCCTTGCAGCCATCTGTTGCATGGAGGAAGAGTGTGCATCTTCCAGTTGTGTGATTCTGCGGATGAGGTCTGACTGAGATTGTTCAATAGCAATGACTTTAGACGTAACAGTAGAAATCTCTTTAACATCTGCAATTGCTAGCTAGTATGCAGATTCAACACAAAGAGTAAACGCCTCTAAATCAGCTTTGGTAGGGAGTAAGGCCACCAGGTCAGCTTTAGTGGGAAGATAACTTAAAAATTCCTTGAACTCGGCACGCCAAGATTCAGATGGGTCACCAGCATCCACTTGCACAGGGCGATGCGTCCATGTAGTATCTTTATCACATGGTGGATGTTGAGTAGGCAACGAAAAGCAGGAAGAACGGGAAGGTAATGGGGCTTCCCTCAATTCAATCCCCTGTTTTCTCTGCTCTAGAGGCAGTGCAGGAGCCACTGAGCTAACCTGCGGTGGTGTCAATGGCGGGTGGTGGAGGCAGCTGTATGATGGAGCAGCCGCGCGGCTGGCTGGAGAAGGCGCCAAGGCCGCCGTGCTCCCAGAAGCCACATCCGATCTTGCCCGAAAAGAAATGGGAAGAGACTGGGGGGACTTGGGTGAGAAGGCTTGCGGGGACTCACCGGGCGCCATGGGTTCCATCTCAGGCTACAAATCATCTGGGGAGGCCGCGGGCAATGAGTCACACTCCAGCGTTTGCAGTGCAGGAGAGCCTGCAGCGGTGTATGCTCAGCGTCAGAGGAGGGTCCCAGAGCATCAAAGAGGTGCTTGAAGGCAGTTTTAGGGGTGAACTGTGAGTCACGCTGTTTACTCTGCCTTGTCATGGGCAAAAATAAAGAGCTTGTGCTGGTATAGCTGGTGAATAAACAAAAGTTGGGTCCGGAACAAAAGCAGCACGCTCCTCACTCCTCCATTACTTAGCCACGCCCTTCAATATGTGACTTTTTTAATGCAAAAAAAAACGTTTATTAAGCCCTTCACTCCTACATATACATACAAATGCAAACACTCACTGCTAACTCTAATTTAATGAGCAGTGATTGCCTATGGGCAATGTTGGGTACTGTAGGTTTATTTTGCCATTTCATGGGTGCATGTAAGTTTGATATCTATTTACCTGACACGACCGGATCTTTAGTTTACCAAAAATATGGGTATTATGTTCTGTGTGTGTTTGTACTAAAATTCATTATAGTTTATTTTTACTAAAAATATTGATAAACATTTCTGCAAATATTGTGCGAAATAAAAACTTGCAAATAGCATTTTTTTATACTACAGGGCCTCTGCTTTCAAAAAATTGTTTGATTTTTTTTAAGCCAAAAATTAAGATTTTAACATGTGTGCAAAACATAAAAATTGCTTTGAATGCAAAGTGGATAATATTACTTGGATACCCAACTCCTGTTAGATAGGTTAAAGCTTTGGATATTGCAACAATGCAAAATGTATATCACAAAATGTTACAGATTTGTTAATGCTACTATTTTCTTTTAAACCTACAAGTTGTTCAATCAGGTTACTAATTCATCACCAATCATGGCTTCCCTTCCACCACGGTTTGCACACATTTGGTAAACTTTACATTGTTGGTACACTTTACGTTCTTATTTTCAAGTTGGTAAATGTGTTTTCTTGTATGTCATGAATATAGCTGGAGATGAAGATGAAGATGAATCTGGAGAAGAGCGTCTGCCATCCTGTTTTGATTATGTCATGCATTTTCTGACTGTCTTCTGGAAAGTACTATTTGCTTGTGTACCACCTACAGAATATTTGAATGGATGGGCCTGCTTTGTAGTGTCAATCATCATCATTGGCATCCTTACTGCCATCATAGGAGACCTTGCTTCTCATTTTGGCTGTACAATTGGCCTGAAAGACTCTGTAACTGCTGTGGTGTTTGTGGCCTTTGGCACGTCAGTACCTGGTAAGTTTTCCTCACACTAGTAGATATACTATACATGCACATCTATTGTTTTGTCTAAAGGACATCATGTACATTAATCACAAGTAAGCTAAAGGCACTGTGCAATGAGGAACACTGGTTTTACCTGACAATTTATGCCAGTGTAGCAACTTCACATAAAGAGATTGCACAGCAGCCTTTTTAGAAACAAAAATATTGCTTTGTTTGGTCTTCACAGACGTTTAGCTCAATTCACTATAACAGTTGCTATTGGCCATTACAACCATTATTTTCTGCAGTGAGAGCTGAAAAAAGACAGTCATATGGCTGATGGGTCATTACAAATAGCACATGAAAGATAACTTATGAAACTGAGTCTGTTGTCTAGAAATACAAAGTACACTGACTGAGAACATGTACCCATTGTTTGCTCCTCATTTGCCATTGGTCTTATGTCTGTAACAGACTGAAACTGTCTGCATTAATTTACATCTAGGCGTTCAGTGAATGCGCACCAAATTTGGGGAAAAATTGCAAGCTTTGACGTGCGTTCACGGAACATGTCAAAATCGCACAACACAGTTGCAGTGCCATTACTAGTTAATGGCACCTCAAACACAGACGGACAAAAGTGTGGGACACCTGTAGCAGAATTTGCTACATGAGTTACTCAGAGACTCCTCTTCCTACTAGTTACTGTGTATCATTATCCTGTAGTGACAGGGCTGAGAAGAAACTAATGCAATCAATGAATGGGAAAACTAAAACTCATCATGTAAAAGGGAGAACAAATACACCTCCATGTATAACATTACCTATGATTATTGTGTTATCTTTGCTTTCCCATGTTGTGATTGGAAAGTCCGTAGAAAAATTCAAATGTAAAAAATTAAAATCCAAAAAATGTTGGATACATGTTCTGCCCATCTTAAAAGGCACCCAGGATTTATTGCCCTACCGCATGTGGCAGACAGCTACATTAAAGTAGACCTAAGGTGAAAAATTTAGATTGGGTCTGTTGCTTGCCTGGGCCACCATTAGGCAGCTCTTGAGGTCAAAAACATAGAAAATGTGTGTGCAAATTGTGTGGAAAGTACTGTACATTTAAAAAAGAACGCTGGACAAAATTTGTATTAACCCTTGCAGTGGGGCTACCCCTGTACTGCAAGGGTTAACTGTTTGTTATGGTCTAGGGAGGAAAATGTAAAAAGTTATACTCATCCGATCCACCAAGCCACCTGGCTCTGAGACCAATCCTTCCAGCCTTGTTCCCCCTCCACTGCATCAGTCTAAGGTCCCTAAGTCATCAAGTTCTATACACAGTGTATAGGACGTGAGGACGCAGAGGAACAAGGAGCTAAGGAGGAGACGAGCAGGGGGAGCGCTGTTATAGCTGGCCGGCTCAGAGGATCAAGTGAATATACGCTAACTTTATTTTCCTCCATAGACCAAAACGGGCACTTAATCCTTGCAGTGCTGGGTACCCTCCATTGCAAGGCTTAATAAAAATTTGCAAGTTCTTCTTTAAGGATTTCAGAAGTAACTGTTACCCTGTAACTTACCCTGTACCACCTGTGATATTTCCAATTAAGAAGAGCTGTTATCAGACATACAAAAAGAACATTCAGAATTGTTAGTCAGAGGCTGTGGCATTGGAAGGAGTGGGAGTGCTTATACTTTACAATGAAGCAATGCGGGCCTGCAATCTGAGTTGCTGAAAAAGACTGGGGAGCTACTGAGGATAGAGAATTTATCAAAACTGGAGCCGATTTGCACTGCAGCCAAATCAGCTTCTCTTTCTCATTTTCAAATCTTACCTGAGCAAACGGAAAAGAGATGCTCAGTGGTTGCTCCAGATTGTTTGGTCCAGTTTTGATAAATTCCCCCCATTTATCAAAACTGGAGCAGACAAAATCTGGAGCAGATTTGCACTGCATCCAATCAGCTTCTCTTTCTCATTTTCAAATCTTACCTGAGCAAACTGAAAAGAGATGCTGATTGGTTGCCAAGGGCAACTGCTCCAGATTCTGTTTGCTCCAGCTTTGATAACTTTCCCCCCAGAGTATTTAGCTAGAAAAAAGAGGGAAAGAGATTTCCATGAATTGATGTTCCCTCTTCCCTGACAACTTCTGTCCAGAGCTCTGGTCCCTAGTAGTGTGCCAACTATGCTGACAGCTCTCCTTACTCCTCCCCCCAATGGGCATGCTTTATATTAAGATCAGCTTCTCCCTTTCATTTTCAAATCTTAACTGAACAACCTAAAGAGAGAAGCTGATTGGTTGCCATGGACAGCTGCTCCAGATTGTGTCTGCTCCAGTTTTGATAAATTTCCCTCTCTGTGTAAGGCTTGGTTGTAAGGTAATTAATGTAATTAAAAAAACGTACAATCTGCCTATCTTGGACAGGCAGATCGTACTTGCGATGATCGCAAGCCCGCCCCGCTGACCGCAATGACCGCAATGCCGAACGGGCAGTGTGCGCTTGCGCACACCGGCCCGTCCGGCTTTTATCTTATGAACATGCTACACACCCGCCGAAAATCGTACGATTCTCGGCGGGTTTTCAAACATGTTCGTAAGATAAAAGTCGTGCGACCTTACAGTAGTAGAGGTCGCACGGCTTCACACCTTACGATAGTCGTACGATCTCGGGATTTCCCGCGGTTATCGTACGACAGAGGCGGCTCTAGACTTTGTGAGGCCTTAGGCAAACTCAAAACGTGAGGCCCCCCACTTACACCCATAATGAAAGAAAATGCAAATAATAATTAAAAATGAACTGCATATATTGCATATTGTAAGACTCTCCTTTTCTCCTTTAATCCCAGCAGCCAGGAATTTACAACTCCTAGAGCTAGAATTTGATTTCTGACTCGTATTCTAATTCTACAAATAACTATACACAAAACATTAACCCTATGGAAGTAACCCACAGAGTGCAGAGGTCAGATGTAAGGAACGCACAGAGTGCAGAGGTCAGATGTAGTGAATGCACAGAGGTCAGATGTAAGGAACACACAGAGTGCAGAGGTCAGATGTAAGGAGCGCACAGAGTGCAGAGGTCAGTTGTAGGGAATGCACAGAGTGCAGAGGTCAGATGTAGTGAATGCACAGAGGTCAGATGTAAGGAACACACAGAGTGCAGAGGTCAGATGTAGGGAATGAACAAAGGTCAGATGTAAAGAACGCACAGAGTGCAGAGGTCAGATGCAAGGAACGCACAGAGTGTAGAGGTCAGATGTAAGGAACGCACAGAGTGCAGAGGTCAGATGTAAGGAACGCACAGAGTGCTGAGGTCAGATGTAGGGAATGCACAGAGGTTAGATGCAAGGAACGCGCAGAGGTCAGATGTAAGGAACGCACAGAGTGCAGAGGTCAGATGTAAGGAACGCACAAAGTGCAGATGTAAGGAACGCACAGAGTGCAGAGGTCAGATGTAGGGAATGCACAGAGGTCAGATGTAAGGAACGCACAGAGTGCAGAGGTCAGATGTATGGAACACACAGAGTGCAGAGGTCAGATGTAAGGAACGCACAGAGTGCAGGGGTTAGAAGTAAGGAACGCAGCCACAGAGGGCAGAAGTAAGGAATGCACGCACAGCGTGCAGAGGTCAGGTGTAAGGAACGCACACACAGAGTGCAGCATTTTTTGCAGATCGCACTGGACCGATCAATAGTACAGAACGCACAGCTTGGTAGTCCAGAATGCAGAGATCAATAGTACAGAACGCACAGCTTGGTAGTCCAGAACGCAGAGATCAATAGTACAGAACGCACAGCTTGGTAGTCCAGAACGCAGAGATCAATAGTACAGAACGCACAGCTTGGTAGTCCAGAACGCAGAGATCAATAGTACAGAACGCACAGCTTGGTAGTCCAGAACGCAGAGATCAATAGTACAGAACGCACAGCTTGGTAGTCCAGAACGCAGAGATCAATAGTACAGAACGCACAGCTTGGTAGTCCAGAACGCAGAGATCAATAGTACAGAACGCACAGCTTGGTAGTCCAGAACGCAGAGATCAATAGTACAGAACGCACAGCTTGGTAGTCCAGAACGCAGAGATCAATAGTACAGAGCGCACAGCTTGGTAGTCAAGAACGCAGAGATCAATAGTACAGAACCCACAGTTTGGTAGTCAAGAACGCAGAGATCGATAGTACAGAACGCAGAGTTTGGTAGTCAAGAACGCAAAGATCAATAGTACAGAACGCACAGTTTGGTAGTCAAGAACGCAGAGATGAATAGTACAGAACGCACAGCTTGGTAGTCAAGAACACAGAGATCAATAGTACAGAACGCACAGCATATTTGCACCACACAGATTGATATGCTATTAATGATTTGTTTAAGTAATGTGTGTTATTTAAATGCTATGGAGGGAATTTATCAAAACTGGAGCAGACAAAATCTGGAGCAGTAGCCCATGGCAACCAACCAGCCTCTCGGTTTCATTTTTAAATCTTAACTGAACACACTGAAGAGAGAAGCTGATTGGTTGCCATGGGCAACTGCTCCAGATTCTCTCTGCCCCAGTTTTGATAAATTCCCCCCAATGTATTTTCTCACCTGGACAGTCACATGTCACTTGTTGCTCTCACCTGCTTAGTGTTCCAGCTCCTGCAGACTCTGTCAACTTCCTCCGGTACCAGCTCGCTCCTGCCTGCCTCCCTCTGATTCCGGCTGGTGCCACTGCTGGGGGAGGGACGGGGGACGGGGACGACAACATGTCTCCTGTCTCCACGGGTTGCGGCCTGGACACCGGAAGCGTCAGATCACAAGGGTCCGGTCGATGCCAAACTTCCTTCAGGCAGTGCACAAGCGGGCAGTCCCCCTCTGGCAGCGCCCCTCCTGCCCCCCCCATTTCCCTAGGTTCGGCCCTGCACGAAGTGGCAGAAGTAGTTCTGCCAGTACTACAGGGAGCAGTTGCTGGCCAGGTGAGGTGTACAGGCGAGCAAGGTGGCCGCGAGGCCCTCACACGCGCGAGGCCTTAGGTGACCGCCTAACTCGCCTAATTAGAGAGCCGCCTCTGTCGTACGATTATCGCAAGGTGTGTGGGCACCTTTTAGAGGTATTTCTGGATGAAAGATAGGCAATAATACATTAGAAGAAAAAATCCTAGACAGGATGAGTTTTGCTTCAAGTCAAATCACACATATCAATCAGTCAATCAATCAATCAGATAATGCTCTTCTAAACTGCAATTCTGTCACGTAAGAAATAAAGCACATCTTAATTTCTCTTTCCGTAAACAACAATGTTTCATTTAAGATGGAACCTAAAAGGCATAAAAAAAAAAATAATGTTGTACATGTAGACTTTCTAAATATGCTACAGCTTTTTACAGGTGGAAATGAAAATTGTATTGTGATAAAATGATGTGTCTGTTGAATAGGTGTCAGGCTTAAATAAAAGAAGTGAACAATATTCAGTATTTTCTAATGCTCAGTGTATTATTTTTCTTCCCCTAGATACGTTTGCAAGCAAAGTAGCTGCTACACAGGATGTGTATGCAGACGCTTCAATTGGGAACGTGACCGGGAGCAACGCTGTCAATGTTTTCCTTGGTATTGGTCTAGCCTGGTCTGTTGCTGCCATCTACTGGGCATCACAGGGACAAGAATTCCACGTCTCCGCTGGTACCTTAGCTTTCTCCGTAACGCTCTTCACTATTTTTGCATTTGTCTGTGTCAGCGTCTTGCTGTATAGGAGGCGGCCTAGTATTGGTGGGGAACTGGGAGGCCCCAGAAGCTGTAGACTTGCCACAACTTTGCTCTTTGTAACCTTGTGGTTACTTTATATTTTATTTGCTACTCTGGAAGCCTATTGTTACATCAAGGGATTCTAAATGAAGACAAGCATAAGCCAGCAACAAATCCGCTGTACTCAACTGTCGGCAGTCTCCTTGAGGAGGATCTCCAGAGCAGAAATGATACCAGCCAATCAGAGCTCTGTTGGAGATTAGCGACAATATAATCTAAAGGACTGTGTGACTAGTATCATTGGTTGATGTGCAAAAATAGCAGTACTCTGCGAGACCCCTATAAATAGGAAAGCTCTTTCTAGCAAATTCTTGACAAACAGAACAGTGTATACACTTTAAATACTGGTCACTTTTTAAATCAGAATAACAGAAGGGAGCTATTTGTGCCACTTTGGGTACCAAGAAACATCATACTTTGACCAATGGCATAATAACCAGCAACAATTCCCTTATTCTGGTTTAGTTGAATCTTCTTTTGTTGAGTTTTTGTTTGTTTTGTTCACCAGAATCGCTTTTAAAAACTTTTGTATTTATTTCGTATTTAAACTAAACCATTGACATAGATTTTAAAAAATCTCAATATTCACAAATGTCAAACTGATAAAACAGTGGTATCTATCTATTTATCTCTCTCCTTTTTTGTTTCTCAATTTGTTCTCACTGCAAACTCAGAAAATGGAAGAAAAATGCATAAAAGTGGCTGTCGACCTTAATTTACAGTTAACAGCTAAAGAATATGTGGGAGACTCCATGTTTACATGTCAACACCCTAGCTGCATCTATGGATGTAAAGAGTAACACAAACCTTTGTATTATAGCTAGCTCTAGTTACATTGGTATTGGTCTAGCCTGGTCTGTTGCTGCCATCTACTGGGCATCACAGGGACAAGAATTCCACGTCTCCGCTGGTACCTTAGCTTTCTCCGTAACGCTCTTCACTATTTTTGCATTTGTCTGTGTCAGCGTCTGACTCCCAATAAACCAGTGTGTTTATTGGGAGTCAGTTGTAGTACAGGTAACATGAAACCATTTACTTTAAAAGAATGCAGTCCATTTATCTGCTGAGTGATGTATGCTGAATGGCCGGGGGGGTGGCGAGATGTGGAGCAGCAAAGACTGGAATCCATTCAGTACTAAATTTATATATTTCTCAGGGACTCCATCACCAAAATCTCTCTTCTGTCGGCCTTTTTACCTTTACACCAGTAGGCCATAATGAAGATATGACACTTGGACACGTGTGGAAATTTTCTTTCTTACACTGTATTGGCACGAATAGCATTATACACACCTTCCTAAAATGCGTATTGTGGCACTTCAGCATTTTACACAAGCCATGACACCTTGGGAAAAAGAAGCGTGATACTGCAGCACTGTGAGTGGAGCACTTGGAGAAACACCCAATGTGAGATATACTATTCAACATATTTTTTTGAGCCCCTGTGTTGGTTGGCTCCATCATTTTCTGTTGTCACTGATTTGTTATACATCATAATGCAGCAAGGGTGATGTGTTGGTCTTCTCAGTGGTGCCAGTAAGGGGATTAAGGGGCACACCAAGTAATTCTATCAGGGAGGTCTCACATGAGGCCCCAAGAAATTAGTTTCCAGCAGAAACCAAATTATTATTTCTGGGTGGACTTGGCCTTTAAGTAAGTAGCATTTGTTTTTCACTTTTGCATTTTATTTTTGTTAGGAAATTTCCTGCTTTAGTCATTACTTCTTCACTTTAATATATTGACAAAATGTATTATTTTACTCTTAGTTTTTTACTGACCCAAAGTTTTTTATGCATTTATTATTCACCATTTACATTACCGCTTTCCTGTTCATTACATGCATTGCTATTTAGTGTTTAGGGAAACTCTTTATTTTCTAACTTGTATAGAGTAGACATTTCCTGAGCTTTGGGGTAGGCATCCTAGCAGTCTCCCACTATCCAGATGCTAAAATTCTCTATATTGCGCTATATAAATAATGTATAATAATAGTAATATCCAGCCTCTCCTGAGATTTATACAGCCTTGCCAGATGGCACAATCAGGTTGGTGTCCAGACTTCTCTACTGCAGTTAAAAATACAGTTAGGTCACTTCCCTGACCCCAACCTGTGATTGGACAGTGAAGAGCAGCAGCAGACTGATTAACTCATCCCTCTGTTCTCTCTTGTCAGCATTTTCCTTGCCATCACACAGATTCATAATGGAGCCCCTCAGTCTCCCGGTCTGACCTCTGCTGTATAGGGGATTTCAAGTCAAATTCAGGTGCTTACACTAGCTGCATTTAAAAATAAATGTTATTATGAATTATTAAAATACATAACTGCATTACTTGGTGTTTTCTTTATAACTGCATGGAGTTCAGTGTTCACCTTGCTGAAGGCTAAATGCTAAAAGCTTGCCAGGACTACTGTCGGCACCCCCATTATAATCTGCATTCATATTTTCCAAATTGGAGTTGAAATGGGCTTTGAGAGCTTTTAAAAATCAGTTTTTAATGCATCTACAATGACTATGTGCTTAGTGCAGGTAGAAGAAAAAAAGAAAACAAATGTAGTGACAAATCACTTGTTCTCATTTCGACTAGTTGAACCAAAAGCATTGGCAGCAGTAAAGAGTGCTGTAGGATGTACTGTTTGCCAAAGTTCTTGTGCCAGCGGATTCGTCGTTGCATAGAGAATTATGATTATTTAAGCCATTCCTTTTGGCCTTGTTCAGCTCCAACATTGCTTGCCAAAATGTGGCAAAGCAGAGAGATCTATACACTGACACCCATGTGTTTATAGAAAAGGTCCAAATAAATTACATGTTTGTTGAATTTTTTTTTAATAAGTTAACGCACAGAGTGCAGAGGTCAGATGTAAGGAACGCACAGAGTGCAGAGGTCAGATGTAAGGAACGCACAGAGTGCAGAGGTCAGATGTAAGGAAAGCACAGAGTGCAGAGGTCAGATGTAGGGAATGCACAGAGGTCAGATGTAAGGAACGCACAGAGTGCAGAGGTCAGATGTAAGGAACGCACAAAGTGCAGATGTAAGGAACGCACAGAGTGCAGAGGTCAGATGTAGGGAATGCACAGAGGTCAGATGTAAGGAACGCACAGAGTGCAGAGGTCAGATGTATGGAACACACAGAGTGCAGAGGTCAGATGTAAGGAACGCACAGAGTGCAGGGGTTAGAAGTAAGGAACGCAGCCACAGAGGGCAGAAGTAAGGAATGCACGCACAGCGTGCAGAGGTCAGGTGTAAGGAACGCACACACAGAGTGCAGCATTTTTTGCAGATCGCACTGGACCGATCAATAGTACAGAACGCACAGCTTGGTAGTCCAGAATGCAGAGATCAATAGTACAGAACGCACAGCTTGGTAGTCCAGAACGCAGAGATCAATAGTACAGAACGTACAGTTTGATAGTCAAGAACGCAGAGATCAATAGTACAGAACGCAGAGTTTGGTAGTCAAGAACGCAGAGATCAATAGTACAGAAAGCAGAGTTTGGTAGTCAAGAACGCAGAGATCAATAGTACAGAACGCACAGTTTAGTTTGGTAGTCAAGAACGCAGATATCAATAGTACAGAGCGCACAGCTTGGTAGTCAAGAACACAGAGATCAATAGTACAGAACGCACAGTTTGGTAGTCAGGAACGCAGAGATCAATAGTACAGAACGCAGAGTTTGGTAGTCAAGAACGCAGAGATCAATAGTACAGAGCGCACAGTTTGGTAGTCAAGAACGCAGATATCAATAGTACAGAGCGCACAGCTTGGTAGTCAAGAACGCAGAGATCAATAGTACAGAACCCACAGTTTGGTAGTCAAGAACGCAGAGATCGATAGTACAGAACGCAGAGTTTGGTAGTCAAGAACGCAAAGATCAATAGTACAGAACGCACAGTTTGGTAGTCAAGAACGCAGAGATCAATAGTACAGAACGCACAGTTTGGTAGTCAAGAACGCAGAGATCAATAGTACAGAACGCACAGTTTGGTAGTCAAGAACGCAGAGATGAATAGTACAGAACGCACAGCTTGGTAGTCAAGAACACAGAGATCAATAGTACAGAACGCACAGCATATTTGCACCACACAGATTGATATGCTATTAATGATTTGTTTAAGTAATGTGTGTTATTTAAATGCTATGGAGGGAATTTATCAAAACTGGAGCAGACAAAATCTGGAGCAGTAGCCCATGGCAACCAACCAGCCTCTCGGTTTCATTTTTAAATCTTAACTGAACACACTGAAGAGAGAAGCTGATTGGTTGCCATGGGCAACTGCTCCAGATTCTCTCTGCCCCAGTTTTGATAAATTCCCCCCAATGTATTTTCTCACCTGGACAGTCACATGTCACTTGTTGCTCTCACCTGCTTAGTGTTCCAGCTCCTGCAGACTCTGTCAACTTCCTCCGGTACCAGCTCGCTCCTGCCTGCCTCCCTCTGATTCCGGCTGGTGCCACTGCTGGGGGAGGGACGGGGGACGGGGACGACAACATGTCTCCTGTCTCCACGGGTTGCGGCCTGGACACCGGAAGCGTCAGATCACAAGGGTCCGGTCGATGCCAAACTTCCTTCAGGCAGTGCACAAGCGGGCAGTCCACCTCTGGCAGCGCCCCTCCTGCCCCCCCCCTTTCCCTAGTTTCGGCCCTGCACGAAGTGGCAGAAGTAGTTCTGCCAGTACTACAGGGAGCAGTTGCTGGCCAGGTGAGGTGTACAGGCGAGCAAGGTGGCCGCGAGGCCCTCACACGCGCGAGGCCTTAGGTGACCGCCTAACTCGCCTAATTAGAGAGCCGCCTCTGTCGTACGATTATCGCAAGGTGTGTGGGCACCTTTTAGAGGTATTTCTGGATGAAAGATAGGCAATAATACATTAGAAGAAAAAATCCTAGACAGGATGAGTTTTGCTTCAAGTCAAATCACACATATCAATCAGTCAATCAATCAATCAGATAATGCTCTTCTAAACTGCAATTCTGTCACGTAAGAAATAAAGCACATCTTAATTTCTCTTTCCGTAAACAACAATGTTTCATTTAAGATGGAACCTAAAAGGCATAAAAAAAAAAATAATGTTGTACATGTAGACTTTCTAAATATGCTACAGCTTTTTACAGGTGGAAATGAAAATTGTATTGTGATAAAATGATGTGTCTGTTGAATAGGTGTCAGGCTTAAATAAAAGAAGTGAACAATATTCAGTATTTTCTAATGCTCAGTGTATTATTTTTCTTCCCCTAGATACGTTTGCAAGCAAAGTAGCTGCTACACAGGATGTGTATGCAGACGCTTCAATTGGGAACGTGACCGGGAGCAACGCTGTCAATGTTTTCCTTGGTATTGGTCTAGCCTGGTCTGTTGCTGCCATCTACTGGGCATCACAGGGACAAGAATTCCACGTCTCCGCTGGTACCTTAGCTTTCTCCGTAACGCTCTTCACTATTTTTGCATTTGTCTGTGTCAGCGTCTTGCTGTATAGGAGGCGGCCTAGTATTGGTGGGGAACTGGGAGGCCCCAGAAGCTGTAGACTTGCCACAACTTTGCTCTTTGTAACCTTGTGGTTACTTTATATTTTATTTGCTACTCTGGAAGCCTATTGTTACATCAAGGGATTCTAAATGAAGACAAGCATAAGCCAGCAACAAATCCGCTGTACTCAACTGTCGGCAGTCTCCTTGAGGAGGATCTCCAGAGCAGAAATGATACCAGCCAATCAGAGCTCTGTTGGAGATTAGCGACAATATAATCTAAAGGACTGTGTGACTAGTATCATTGGTTGATGTGCAAAAATAGCAGTACTCTGCGAGACCCCTATAAATAGGAAAGCTCTTTCTAGCAAATTCTTGACAAACAGAACAGTGTATACACTTTAAATACTGGTCACTTTTTAAATCAGAATAACAGAAGGGAGCTATTTGTGCCACTTTGGGTACCAAGAAACATCATACTTTGACCAATGGCATAATAACCAGCAACAATTCCCTTATTCTGGTTTAGTTGAATCTTCTTTTGTTGAGTTTTTGTTTGTTTTGTTCACCAGAATCGCTTTTAAAAACTTTTGTATTTATTTCGTATTTAAACTAAACCATTGACATAGATTTTAAAAAATCTCAATATTCACAAATGTCAAACTGATAAAACAGTGGTATCTATCTATTTATCTCTCTCCTTTTTTGTTTCTCAATTTGTTCTCACTGCAAACTCAGAAAATGGAAGAAAAATGCATAAAAGTGGCTGTCGACCTTAATTTACAGTTAACAGCTAAAGAATATGTGGGAGACTCCATGTTTACATGTCAACACCCTAGCTGCATCTATGGATGTAAAGAGTAACACAAACCTTTGTATTATAGCTAGCTCTAGTTACATTGGTATTGGTCTAGCCTGGTCTGTTGCTGCCATCTACTGGGCATCACAGGGACAAGAATTCCACGTCTCCGCTGGTACCTTAGCTTTCTCCGTAACGCTCTTCACTATTTTTGCATTTGTCTGTGTCAGCGTCTGACTCCCAATAAACCAGTGTGTTTATTGGGAGTCAGTTGTAGTACAGGTAACATGAAACCATTTACTTTAAAAGAATGCAGTCCATTTATCTGCTGAGTGATGTATGCTGAATGGCCGGGGGGGTGGCGAGATGTGGAGCAGCAAAGACTGGAATCCATTCAGTACTAAATTTATATATTTCTCAGGGACTCCATCACCAAAATCTCTCTTCTGTCGGCCTTTTTACCTTTACACCAGTAGGCCATAATGAAGATATGACACTTGGACACGTGTGGAAATTTTCTTTCTTACACTGTATTGGCACGAATAGCATTATACACACCTTCCTAAAATGCGTATTGTGGCACTTCAGCATTTTACACAAGCCATGACACCTTGGGAAAAAGAAGCGTGATACTGCAGCACTGTGAGTGGAGCACTTGGAGAAACACCCAATGTGAGATATACTATTCAACATATTTTTTTGAGCCCCTGTGTTGGTTGGCTCCATCATTTTCTGTTGTCACTGATTTGTTATACATCATAATGCAGCAAGGGTGATGTGTTGGTCTTCTCAGTGGTGCCAGTAAGGGGATTAAGGGGCACACCAAGTAATTCTATCAGGGAGGTCTCACATGAGGCCCCAAGAAATTAGTTTCCAGCAGAAACCAAATTATTATTTCTGGGTGGACTTGGCCTTTAAGTAAGTAGCATTTGTTTTTCACTTTTGCATTTTATTTTTGTTAGGAAATTTCCTGCTTTAGTCATTACTTCTTCACTTTAATATATTGACAAAATGTATTATTTTACTCTTAGTTTTTTACTGACCCAAAGTTTTTTATGCATTTATTATTCACCATTTACATTACCGCTTTCCTGTTCATTACATGCATTGCTATTTAGTGTTTAGGGAAACTCTTTATTTTCTAACTTGTATAGAGTAGACATTTCCTGAGCTTTGGGGTAGGCATCCTAGCAGTCTCCCACTATCCAGATGCTAAAATTCTCTATATTGCGCTATATAAATAATGTATAATAATAGTAATATCCAGCCTCTCCTGAGATTTATACAGCCTTGCCAGATGGCACAATCAGGTTGGTGTCCAGACTTCTCTACTGCAGTTAAAAATACAGTTAGGTCACTTCCCTGACCCCAACCTGTGATTGGACAGTGAAGAGCAGCAGCAGACTGATTAACTCATCCCTCTGTTCTCTCTTGTCAGCATTTTCCTTGCCATCACACAGATTCATAATGGAGCCCCTCAGTCTCCCGGTCTGACCTCTGCTGTATAGGGGATTTCAAGTCAAATTCAGGTGCTTACACTAGCTGCATTTAAAAATAAATGTTATTATGAATTATTAAAATACATAACTGCATTACTTGGTGTTTTCTTTATAACTGCATGGAGTTCAGTGTTCACCTTGCTGAAGGCTAAATGCTAAAAGCTTGCCAGGACTACTGTCGGCACCCCCATTATAATCTGCATTCATATTTTCCAAATTGGAGTTGAAATGGGCTTTGAGAGCTTTTAAAAATCAGTTTTTAATGCATCTACAATGACTATGTGCTTAGTGCAGGTAGAAGAAAAAAAGAAAACAAATGTAGTGACAAATCACTTGTTCTCATTTCGACTAGTTGAACCAAAAGCATTGGCAGCAGTAAAGAGTGCTGTAGGATGTACTGTTTGCCAAAGTTCTTGTGCCAGCGGATTCGTCGTTGCATAGAGAATTATGATTATTTAAGCCATTCCTTTTGGCCTTGTTCAGCTCCAACATTGCTTGCCAAAATGTGGCAAAGCAGAGAGATCTATACACTGACACCCATGTGTTTATAGAAAAGGTCCAAATAAATTACATGTTTGTTGAATTTTTTTTTAATAAGTTACAGAATGGAAACAGCTGCAATACATTAATTCTGCAGGAAAAAAAAAGATTCGAGATCAAGAAGTGCAAAAAAGTGCATGTGTGCCATATGACCAGCTGTTTGATAGTCAATCTGATAAAATAAGAATATTAACTGTTTATGGTGCTTCTAAAACCCAATTAAGTCACCTAAGGTACTGTAATTCCCTCCTATTTTTCTGGTATACGTGCTTGTTTATCCAGTGCTACATTCACAATGGGGTGAATGACAGTCTGTGCAGTCTGAGCTGGAAAAGTTGATTGACAGTAAGGGGACAAAAAAGGGTAATTTATCATAAGCCCACCAGGAGAGCGAAAACCACCAACATAACCTGTTTGTGATGCAGATAGTGGAGGTGACAGAATGGTTTCTATTTAATCTTCCACTTCCTTTCCAAATTCTAAGAAGACAAGCTGATATCTTTTTAATATTTAAAAGTAGAAAACTTTTTTCCTAATTTATCATTATGCCATCCAAAGTTCTTTCAAAGCATCGAACAAACTCACAGCATAATTTCAACAAATATATTAATATTGATTGCCTTTGAGCTACTTTCGTAAGTTTTATATATCTTTTGACCGCCTCCTGGCTGGCCGTTGTAAAAAAACGGCAGGCCGGGAGCTTCCTGGATGTAACAGGCTGTGTATATACTGCCTGTTAGCCCCGCCCACTCACATGAGCGAGCAGGAGACGACCAAAATTTTAAAACAGCCAGCGATGCCTGATTACATACAAGCGATCTGCCGGCTATAGAGCCAGCAGATCACTTGTATGGGGTGCCGAACGGAGCCCCCCCTCCCGCTGGTCCCGGGCTCTGCTGTGCCCGGGACCAGCATGGTGGCTCTCTGACAGAAGATCAGAGGGAGATCAGTACACGATCTCCCTCCGGTCCCCTCTCCGGCTTCAGAATGCGGAAGTGATGATATCTGCTTCATCAGCTTCTTTGGGGGTCCCTATGTGACATTAGGGGTCTTATCTCCATAAAGAGGACCTGTCACATAGGGAGGTTTCTTAGCCCTCTATGTGATAACAATAACGTTAAGTGGGGGAAAAAAACATTGTTTTCAATCTTTGTACTGTTGGAAAACTTAATAAAACTTTTTTCTGGAAAAAAAAATGAAAGTCACACATGAAAAAAAATGGAAAAAAAGCAGAAATTTGTTAAAAGTCCCCACCCATACATACACGCGTGCAAACAAACGTCGGGTGCGCATACGTGCGAACACGACGATTGCACCCATTACGCTGCACATATTACATATCTCTGCAAACTTTACAGTGTGTGCAATAATTCTAGGGCCATCAATCACTGTTAACACTAAAATGATGAGTGGTAAAAGCTTTTAAAGCGTCGGCTATGGCCAATTTTGTGTATGGTAGTTTTTAGCGATTTCACAGGTGCGCGCAATTTGAAAGCTCAACACCCAACGTCGCCTCTTCTTTTATATTTTACCAAAAAATTGGCTAACAATAAATGTATTATAACATAATGTAAAAAAAGTTTTCCTTAATATAGTAAGAAATAAAAACCCCAGTGGTGATTAAATACCACCAAAAAAAAAGCTCTATCTGTCCCCAAAAAATGATATAAAATTAATTTCAGTACAGCGTTGCATGACAGAATAAATGTCAGTCAAAGTACCGCAGTGCTAAATACTAAAAAATGGCCTGGCCAAGGGGGCGTTGTAAACACCTGGTCAGCAAGTGATTAAATATATATTTGTACCCTAACGAAATAAGATTACCAGGCAACTAGAATTTTGTAAAGGAGGTCAGCAATGGCAGCCCCTGTCAACACATTTCCATACTCCTTTTCAGTTTCTGCCCCATGAGCTGGATTTACACTATAGTATTTAGTATACATCTGCAACAGGAGTTTTACCACGCCAGATGAGATGTGTGTTTAACCACTTGCTGCCCAGAGCAATTTCACACACATGATAAAATCTGAATTTTTGGCTAGAAAACAGCCTTATTTGGCTAGAAAACAGTTGGCTAGATTCGGCTAGAAAACAGTTTATCAAACAAGCATTTTTAGGATAAAATACACTAAAATGAAATTTAGTGCACAGAAACAGAATATGATATCCAATTTTTGTGTGAAATATAACAGATGGGGTCACGCCAGGTAAATAGATACCAAACATGCCAAGCCTTAAATTGCGTGCGTCTGTGAAACTGCAAAAAACGACAATATCCAAAATGCCCCATAGGCGATGCTTTAACCCTTTCGCTGCATACGGACCTACAAAAGTGCTTCCAGCTGGCCAGGTCAGTATGCCATACGGACCTGGCATTTACAGTTCTACTATAAGCTGATGGTCGCTTTAGCGACCATCAGCTTATAGTATAACTGTTCAGCAGACTGTCCCCTTTAAATTAATAGCTGTCATCAG
>NW_017309067.1:1550-7935 GCF_000935625.1 Nanorana parkeri | reverse complement strand
CATGTCCACACTTTACTTTCTCTCCCGTCCACCCTCCGCTCTCCTCTCTTCTGATTCTCACTCGCCTCTCACTCCTGCACCCGATAAGGACTCCAAAGTAGCTGTATTTGCAGACGAGAGTGAATGGCTCTCTGTGGAATGCCTTCCCCATCTGCAACGGTACGAGGCAGGGGTATCCGCTGTCTCCCTTGCTTTTTGTGATAGCATTGGAGCCCTTTCTCCGCAGAATTAGATCAGATCCCAACATTCATGGTTTTCCCACACCCGATAAGGACTCCAAAGTAGCTGTATTTGCAGACGACCTGCTTTTTTTCCTGACCCAACCACGGACCTCTCTTCCCAATCTTCTGCGAGCTTTTCAAGAATTTGCGACTCTGTCCTCGTTTAAAATCAATCTCTCCAAATCTTCAGCCCTCAACATCTCCCTGCCAGACGAGATGGTCCAGTTTTGTCGAAACCACTTGCCCTTTAAATGGGCAGATGGAGCCATCACATACCTTGGCATTAAGATCCCTACTAACTTACAAACTTTATATTCCCTCAACTATGTCTCCCATCTTTCCCAGCTAAGGCTGGATTTGAAGGAATGGAACAAACCACTCTACTCTTGGTTTGGCAGAGCGGCTATTTTAAAAATGACGGCTCTCCCACGGCTTTTATACCTCTTCCAGACGATACCCATACAACTTCCCAAAGCCTTTTTCACCTCGGTGAACACAATGTTTCCAGCGTTTCTTTGGAACAATAGATCCCCAAACCCTAACTCGCTCTAAATGCTCTGGGGGCATTGGCCTTCCTCATATCCAAAGATATTACTGGGCGTGTCATATGGCCCGCATCATAGACTGGTCGGTTCATGCCTCGGGCAAGGACTGGGTCCGTATAGAACAGCTTTTGTCAGACACCCCCATCGGCTCCTGGCCCTGGATCCAACGCCCGCACCTCCCGCCACGTGTATTGAACCACCCGACGGTAGGCACATCACTGCGGGTTCTTGCTACCCTAAACACCAGGAATGCCCTCTCCTCCACCCAGGGTCCTCTCACACCCATCCGCTTCAACCCGGCCTTTCCTCCAGGTCAAAGTGCATCATTCCTATGCCAATGGTCCGCCGACGCTCCCCCGACTGCTCACGTGTTCTTTGACCAACAGGGTATTTTCCGCACTCTCGCAGACTTAAATGACTCTCGCTAGATCAGAATTTCTACAAAAGCCCTTGGAAGAGCCCCCTCCTGACCTAAACCTCTCCCATGGTTTATGGTTATGTTAACTAATGAGGCCGGCTGGTCCCCTTATACACACACTTCAGGTATACATTATTAGTTATTTTTCATCTTGCTACGTGAATTGATATGAAACCCATGCAATGGAATACGGTCTTCCATGATCGCACTCATTCCACCTTCGTTACTGTGACCCTTTTGGTTTATTGCATCGTAACACAGTTTTGGATATCACGTGGCTGTTTATGTCTACCAGTTCAATGTCTATATACTTGTCATTGTCAAAGTTTCAAAACAATAAAAACTTTACTGATTAAAAAAAAAAAACCTCAATAGTAGCACAACCAGTCACCTGTATTCTCATGAATACTGAAGTAACTGTTAAACAAAACACAGACAAGTATATGTATACAGCTCAAAGAAGAGCTTTAGTCAAAAACACTTTACAGGCAGCATCTTGGACAAACCACATACTCCTTTATCCCCGATCGGTGTGTGGCATGTTCAGGGCTACAGATCCTCTTCTTCAGAATCCCCTAGTCATGTTACTCCCTCATAATAAGCAATAATTATTCATTCTAGTAGAACGTTATCACACAAATCGAACAAGCAGTGTATGTGCTTTATATAGGAATAGATATAGCATGTGACACGCTTGGGGACAGATATATATGTGGTGTACCAGGGATGCTAGGAAAGAGTATTGGGGCTTACGGTAAGTGCACCTACACTTTAAGGAGCGTTTGTATGTCTGTAAAAATCTTTTTCTGTCTAACCAGTCCTTGCTTTTCTCAGTCTCCCTCGTGCGATTTTGCTACATAACATGTAGAACTCACATTTTTAAAGTTAGAGTTATTAAAGTAGAACTCTGCTCAAAGATTTTTAAAGAGTGGAATTTGAACTGTCAAGTTTTTTTTACACCGGTGTTACCCCACTGGGGAGATTTTCCCTTACTACATGTCCCAGTGACAAGGCAGGAAGTAAAAAAGAATCTCCCCATTAGGATACTGGCAGTGATAAACCTGACAGAAATCCTAACTCTTCCTCACTCTTCTAAAAATAATTTATTTTCACGATTTTGTATCTGCTACCCATGTCATTTTAGCAGCCAGGCGTGATTTGACATTCCGACTGGTGTGTGTGGAGGATGATTGGAATTTAAAACAAGAATTACAGAAAATTACATGCTTCCTAGTTAAGAATACACTTATCATTTTTTAAATTTACTTTTTAGAGGAACTCTGTATTTGTCAAATACGTTTAATATTATGAACTTTACTAAAAGGAAACAAAGTTTAGCTCAACAGATATAGCATAAGCTGTCTAACTCTATAGAGCCATGCAAGAAACAACCAGTTTCACCAGCTAGCATTTTCAGTATAAGGGGTCACCTAGTAAATGGTATCAACTTGACTCTGAAACTTTTGCTTTAAATAACTACCATGGTGCATCACAGTCTGCTGCAACTAATAGGAACCAAACAATCTAAGCAGAGCATTGGTAGTAAAATATACATTTTAAAATGCAGAGGCACATGTACACCTTATATCTCAGGCACACTGTACAGTTCACTAGTGATAGGTCTTGTCTCCCCAGATGACCTGCAACACTCTCTGTAACTGCAGTACCTTTTCCACTTCCCTTAACATCAGTATAAGCTATTTTGTACAATGTGTGGCGATGTTTGTTAGTGGTGCTTGTACCTGTTTCTTGGCCTTTATAACTTACTGTAGTGACAGTGTGGCACACGTACAACTGTAAAATTCAATATTTAACCCGGTGTGTTTACATTGTTTTGTTCTGAGCTTGGGCTGGCATAGAATCAATGCCATGCTCCACTCGCGAGGATTCTAGTGAACTGCAAGTTTCTTTGTGATGGAAGAATATATGAACTGATTTATATAAGATGTAAAACCATTATTTTAAGTCTGGGTAGATTCACCAAAAAAAATGAAAACAAAAATGTATACAGTTCTATGTTCATTGAAAAGCAATTCTATTATATGGGAGATAAACTTTATTTTGATACAAATAAATACAAGCTATTGTTTTTCCTTTTTTATTTTTTTTTCAACAAATGAGTGATCTAATATTGTCACTATTGGGAGATTTGTCTATATAAAGTGCTCTTATTATGAATCACGCTCACCTTGCCTGTTTTGCTTGTATAAAGACAAAAAAATGCTACAATGCACATAACCATACCACCATGTCACTTGCTTTATATTCATATTTATTTTCCTTTCTTTCTGTGTCACCATCAACAAATATGTACCTTTTTATGTTTTCACTGAACAAATGAATAGAATTTGTCTTTAACCCAGCTTTACCTTTGCAGTCCTTTTATTAAATGCTGTTAAAACCACTTGGATATTTTATGTGCACCTGTGGCCTAAACAAATGGATGGTACTATTTTGTGGATGGAATCAACATTACAGTGCAAACATTTCTCAGTGAAGTGGGACAGGGTTTGATGTTCTGCCAGGGAGAATGTCCGTCACCCTCAAAACATCTCTAACAGGCTGTACTTTCAGTTGTCACAAGCAGATGTGTTTTTCCATATGTTCTTACAGGGTGCTCAAGAGAGCAGATGATACAGCACTTCTGTATCCATGGCTGTATCCATGGCCTTTGTGCTACACCCTCTCTCATGAACCAACAGGGAACAAGTCAGCATCACATTTTATTATTTTGAGTAAAAGGTGTTTCTCTCTAGCTTGTCGTGAAGAAAACAAAAATGCATTTCCCCAATTTTCAGTCCAGACAGCCTTGACCACATAGTCTCTGGCTAACAGTGCTTACTGCAGAGAGTCCCTTGTTGTTTAAAAGAGAAATATGATGTACGGTATTTAGATGTATAACATTACCTTACAACAAAATCTTCTTATTCTGTTGCCCCCCTGTTTATGCAAATCAGCAGGATACAGTCTTCACTGCCAGTGTCATGGCCGAGCAGCCAAAGATATGGAATATGGAAGAGAGGCAAGTGGAAAGGATACTGCCAATTTTACTTATGCGCGGACTTTAGCCCCTCCCACATCGATTTTTAGAATGAATGGCGAGTTGTTGACAACATGAGAAATGGATAAATGTACTCCTGTGTCATCAGCAACTACCAGCAGGAAAAATTACCCTTTATTTCTCTTCATTAGTAGTGTGCCTCATGTACATAGATAATAACTAGGGATGCAAAGATACCAGTGGCGATACTTGGAATTTTCCCCAGAATTACCAGGGTTGCAGCTGCGACTGGGCCCTGGCGCTCCACCGCTGACCTGAAATCATACATTAAATCAGGATCCCAGGAGCCCTATAGCCAATGCTCTTTAAAAATGACAGCTGTTTCCTAACTTTTGAGATTTTTGCTCTAGTCTAGTAGCTGGAAAAGTATCTGTACATGTACTGTACAGTACTTGGTATCTGTGCATCCCTAATAATAACCATCACTTTAAAAAAAAAAAAAAGAAAAAATCACTTTAGTTTCTCTTTAACAAAGCAGTCAAGGTCTTTTGACAAAGCGACACCTGCCAATACCCCCAACTACCTAAACCCCACACTAAAATTCTTTAAGGTACCCATACACTGTTCGAATTTCAGACAATTTTTGAGGAATCCGATGAAATTTGCACAGTGTGTGCCACTGTCTGCACCCTTTGATCGGCATTCGTCGATCAGCTGGTCGAAGGAGACAGTCGGAAAATCTTCGATCGATCAGAGCCAGCAATGAGCTGCCCGCTCTGGTCGGGTATTATGACATTTGCCGGCGGCACCTGTCAGAATACAATGTAAACAGCAGGATTCCTCGATCAACATGCTGTTAGTGTTGATCAGTTCTATTTTTTTCGTTCAGATCGTGGTTTGAACAAAACCAAGATCAATGTATGGCCAGCTTTAGACTATAGGGTTGATTCTCTAAAGGCAAATAAGCTGTTCACTTTGCATGGGAATTTTAATTTAATTTTGTTAATGAGGTGAAGCTCTGCTGACTTCAAACATCCAGTTGTGCAAGCAAAGCTACTTTTTTATTATTATTTTCCTTGCACATGGTTGGGTATTCTTTGCAAATTGAATTTTCACCACATTTACTAAGCTTAGGGAAAATTCCCTTGCAAAGTGAACGGCCTATTTGTCTTCAATAAAACAACACCTATATGTGCAATCTTAGCCAAACTGTGAAACGTGCCTTACATATAGGAGGGTTTCCATCATCACCACAGGGGATCTGTTACAATAGTAAGTTAGGGCCAGGCAAACAAAAAAAGGGAGGCTTTAGTTCTGCCTTGAAGGAGACCTGCATCTCTATGGATTCCAGACCCAGGGTGCACCTTTTTTGTTGTTATAGCTCTACATTACTGTAATTCCCACCCTTACCATTCACCTGTGAAATTGTAGAGCCTCGACCTTCTAGCAATGTGAAAGCTAACACAGGAATTTGGAATCTCGACAAAAAGCCTAAACTTCAGCAATTCGCCTTGTCATGGATGGACACCATTCACATCATCGCAGAATGCGGTAGTGTGCTCAGAAGAAATAGTACGGCATGCAGTACTTTTTTTCAGAGCAACGGGTTGTGATGTGGTACATAGAACTTAATAAAATGTCACTTGTGACACTTCAATAACGTTCTTAAGAAAAAAAAAGTACACAGTGAGATGTGGTGGGCTGCCACTGTGCTGGGCACCTCACACCAGCTATTGTGCGATGTGTGTACTAGCTCAAATACTTCTATATGATAATTTAGAGAATGGTTAAATAGCAGCATGGAGCATGTCTTTGATTGACCTCTCATGAAAGTGCCATATTTATAACCGCCATGTTGCTCCAATACCCTTTGGGCCACTAATCTCAGATAGCTAAGTAGCCGGCCAATTCAGGACTCCTGATTCTGGTTTAGTGGCCCAAATTATTGAAGCTATTGGATCACCATGACAACTAACATTTTCAAAAGGTGATCAACTGTGGCAGTCTTCATATTTCTCTCAGCAAAAGACTAAGGGGTCTATTCACAAAGCTGCCGAGGGCAGCCGAGTGCATGACCGATCTGAACTGAAGTTAGCCGAACACTGTTCGGCTATTCACTTCAGGCTGGTACGGCTAATTTCAGCCGTACATCGGCTTGCTTCAATGTGGCTTCGGGTCGGCCGAACATGCTCAGCATGTT
>NW_017309067.1:0-856 GCF_000935625.1 Nanorana parkeri | reverse complement strand
AGCAGGAGACTCCCGGGCCGCCAGGGAGAGTTAGCTGTTTGGAGATCAGTGTCCCTGGTTAGCAGGTAACCAGGGACGCTGATCTCTCTGAAAGTGGCCGGAGCCAGCCGTAAGATCACGGCTGGCTCCGCCCAGCTGTCAGAAGCAGGCTGTCGGCCGGCCGCTCGGCCAGCTTCGGCTTTCAGCACGGCTCAGCCGAGCCGATGCATATGCGTCCGGCTTGACTGAGCTGCTCGGCCATGATCGGGAGCTGTACGGGCTATTGTGAATAGCCCGTACAGCACCCCTTCGGTTCTACTGAACCGAAGGGGTCCTGGGGCCGAAGCTAGCCGAAGGATTGGCCGAATCTACGGCCAGATCCTTCGGCAGCTTCGTGAATGGACCCCTAAGAATTGAAGTGTATTTCCACCTTTGCAATCAAATTTGAGAAACCTCCACTATATGTTTGTTATGTGTTCCCATATACACAGCACACTCAAAACTTTATTAAAAATATTTCTTACCTTTCTAGTTGTTTCTTTGGAGCAGGATTATGCATAGGACTAGATGGTAATGTAAAGACAAGGTTTTTTGTTTTTTTCACCTGTATTACATACAGTGTACCACCTAAGCCTTGAAATATATATTTTTTGGGACAGACTGTGCGTACATCTAGTTTACAACTGATAATAGAGATCTGCCAGCCCAGTACAGACAGGGCTAATCATGGCAAACATTACTGCCCACCCCCCTTCCTTTTCAACCCCTTAAGATGGAGGCAATTGTCCAAGTTCTAAACGTAAACAAAATCTAGAATTCTAGAATATGGATTGAATATGGTTGTGGTCAGAGTTACTTAGGCTTCCGAACCTACATG
>NW_017309066.1:100191-103971 GCF_000935625.1 Nanorana parkeri | reverse complement strand
CTCATAATGGGCACAGCAGGTGTATAGACTCGGGAACTCAGTACAGGGATGGTGGGAACCCCTTATAATGGGCACAGCAGGTTTACAGACCCGAGGACTCAGCACAGGGATGGTGGGAACTCCTCATAATGGGCACAGCAGGTGTACAGGACTAAATAGCAGTGTAACTGGAAAACCAGTAATCAATGATTGCTAACCTGATAAAAGTCTTCCATTTCCAGGGAATCATAAAGATAGCATTCTGGAGCAATGGAAAAATTATAATTTTATCCAATGAATCCTGATGCAGTGTTGTGATTGGGTGGTGTCTTCAGTTGGTCTGTGCTATGTTCAGTATTGGTATGTGCACAAAAAATGAGCTCGACTAGCCCCCTGTAACAGTGTTCGGCTCACTTCACTTCAGATCGGTCATTCACTCGGCTGCCCTCGGCAGCTTGGTGAATAGACCCCTAAGTGATCAGATTTATACAGCAATGCATTTTTCTACACTGGTGGCAAATTGGGCATATTCAAAGATGACAACGCCAGGATTCATCGGCTTCATGTTGCAAAAGAGTGGTTCAGGGGCATTCGACATCAGTGGCGTAACAACCGGGGGGGGCGGTGGTGCGTTTGCCCCGGGCGCATAGATGGGGGGGTGCTGGCCGCGAGCCGGGCCGACTGTCAAACAGAACAAGGCAGCAGGCATCAGGCCCCGTTAAGGCAGGTTATGCGGCCGTGCTGGAGCCTCGGCAGCGCGGATCCAGAGAGCAGCCATCTGATCAGGGACCTGCTTCTGGCTGTGCTGCTGCAGTGTACATCACTCATTACGCCGCACATGTTACATATCGTCGCGAACGTCGGAATGAGAGCAAAATTTCTAGAGCCATCAATCACTGATAACACTGAACTGATGAGCTGTAAAAGCTTTCAAAGCGTCTCCTATGGTAAATTTTGGGTATGGTAGTTTTTTGCGATTTCACGGGTGCGCGCAATTTTAAAGCATAACATGTTTGGGGTCTATTTACCCGACGTGACCCCGTCTTTTATATTTTACCAAAAATATGGGTAATAATCATTGTTTCCTAACATAATGAAAAAAAACACTTTTTTCCCCCAAAAATTTCAATAATTTTTCCTTAATATAGTAAAAAAAAAAAATCCCCAGTGGTGATTAAATACCCCAAAAAAAAACCTCTATCTGTCCCCAAAAAATTGTATAACATTCATTTCAGTACAGTGTTGCATGACGGAATAAACGTCAGTCAAAGTACTGCAGCGCTGAACACTGAAAAATGGCCTGACCAGGAAGGGGGTCTAACACCTGGTCTTAAAGTGGTTAACCACCACCTCTGCTGATCGTTGAAAGACGGACGGACGGGAGTCTCCTGGCTGCGGGTGGGCGTCTTTAGACGTCCTTCGTGCCCACGCACGACTGGGAAGCCGCCTAAATTTTAAACGGCCAGTGATGGCCGTTTACATAAAAGCGGTCTGGCATCTGTAAAGACGCCCGATCACTTGTATGATGCAAGTGAGGGTGCGCCCCCCCCCACTCCTTATCTCTTAGCACCCAATGTGATAAGAATAAAGTTAAGTGTAAAAAAAGTAACAAAAAAAATGGTCACAAAATGAATAAAAATGTACACACACAAAACAAAAAACACCCACAAAATTTTTTTAAAGTCCCCCACAAAAATGCGTTGGATGCGCCTACACGCAAAAACGACGATTGCTCCAATTATGCTGCACGTGTTACATATCGCAGCGAACGTCACAATGAGAGCAATAATTATCGGGCCATCAATCACTAATAACACTAAACTGATAAGCGGTAAAATCTTTTAAAGCGTCGCCTGTGGCCAATTTTGGCTATGGTGTTTTTTTGCGATTTCGCGGGCGCGCGCAATTTTAAGGCTTGACATGTTTCGTGTCTATTTACCCGACGTGACCCCTTTTATATTTTACCGAGAAAATTGGGTAATTGGGTAAAAATAAATGTTTCCTAAAATAATAAAAGGAAAAACATTTGGTATTTTTTTTGTTATATAGTAAAAAATAAAAACCGCAGTGGTGATTAAATACCACCAAAAGAAAGCTCTATCTGTCCCCTAGAAATTGTATAAAATTAAATTCAGTACAGCGTTGCATGACGAAATAAACGTCAGCCAAAGTACCGCAGCGCTGAATACTGAAAAATGGCCGGGACGGGAAGGGGGTATAAACACCCCGGTCAGCAAGTGGTTAAACCAAAAATTATTTTGCATCAAAGTGGTGTTGCCTGGATTGGCTATGGTGGCGGACGGTGTGACGGACGCTGCAGAGATATATTGCCCCTGTGAACTTTGTTTGATGTGTGTGTTTGCTCTGTAATATTTACAAACAGCATGTGACTGACTTAATGTTGTTGTTAACCCATTCATAATTCAATGTTGTTTGTGTGCCATCTCTGCTAAATGTTTTGATGTGAAGACATCAGGCATTTTGTATTGAACATTGTGTTACGTTAGCAACCGTGTCATGTGATCAGGGAGGTTCCCATGTCATGAAGGACATTAATCATCATTTGGTTCAAAGAGTGTCTGTGCTTAAAAAACTGTAAATCAATCACGGGATGTGTACTGCCCTTCATGCCGTCGGTATATCTTCTTCACCTGGCACCACTTTCCCGAAAAGCCTATAAACACTCGCTGTTGATCCACCTGCTGAATGCAGCCAGAGCCTGCATACCAGTTCTGTGGCGACAAACCTGCCCTCCTTCTGTGGGCATGTGGGTGCGGCGGGTGGAGGAGATTAGACTGATGGAGGATTTGACAGCCGGTTTACGGGAGTCACAGTCCAGATATGTGGCTACCTGGGGCGCTTGGGTAATGTTCAGGGGCTCGGCAGCCTTCGCAGCGATGTGTGAGGTGGACACCGGAGATTGAGGTTCTGCCAGTCTGGGCCACCCATTATGGGGGAGGTGTGGACACGTCGGAGGGTTGTGTCGACCAGAGGCCGCCAGGGCGTGGGAATTAGTGTCATATTCTGCTTTCCCTTTCCCCTAAGTATTGTTCTGCTTTCGTTTTATGTGTCAGTGTTTGTCTCTGTTAGTCTTTTATGTGTTGTTTGGGTGTGACTGTGGGGGGCTTGGCCGCCCATAGTGTGGGGCTGGGCCCGACCGCTCACCCCGACGTTAATGTTGGGTTTTATGTTGATTCACCTAAAAATTGCCTTAAGGGCGGGGACAAATGTGATTATTGGACCTAATATTATCACATGTTACCATGTTTGTATTACGAGTCTCACTGTCCGTTGTTTTGTTATTTTGCGAGACCATGTGGCCTTCGCGTGTGCTCCCATGCATTGTACCCCACCCTTTTTGCTTATAAATAAAGAATTTGAAATAAAAACAACCTGTAAATCAAATGCCGGCATCGGGCTGCTTGGCAGAGGCAATTTTCTTAGATAACACAGTACATGGGACTGTATGTGACATATGTTTATATTAACTTAAACTCTAAATAAATAATCACTCAACACTCTTTTAATTTAATTGGCATTAATTGGCCGCGGCATTTTTATTGGATAAAAATTAAATCAAACTCTAATAACCAATCTTAATAATTAACCAATAACTCTTATACTTCCACCATATTGCCCAGTTTTCGAAACTCGAGCAATATATTAATCCAGGGAACAGTCCCCACTAGCCTGGCTTGCGCCTACGCAAGCCAAGGCACCACCACCAGCCGCGACCATCTGAATGCAATTCTGCAACCCAAAATTAAAAATATCTAAAGCTACATCCGACAGATGCACCTC
>NW_017309066.1:88120-93034 GCF_000935625.1 Nanorana parkeri | reverse complement strand
TTACGGAGCCTATGAGCCCGATCAAGCAGGAGTTCAGGGCCAGAGCAGTTCAGCAGTAAAGTGTGAAGAAACTTCTGCAAAAATGGCAGAATCTCGGTGGGGCCCACAGTTTCTGAATGAGGTGGCCCTGATCATTATATGCGTCTACCAGATCGTTATGAGCGGCTGCATAATCTACTGTGCCTCCTGAGGTAACTGTGACTCCTGAGGTAACCATGACTCCTGAGGTAACTGAAACTGAGGGGCCTGGGGCTGTAGATTGCCTCTTACTCACTGTTCCCGTGGTTCGTGGCGAGCTTAAGGGTGAGTTCGCTGGTCGCTTAGGGAGATCCCAGCAATACATTTATACAGAACAGTATATGATTTCGATTTAGGGCTTAGTGACCCGCTGTACTCTGGGCTTAGTGACCTGCTTGAGCCTGGGACTAATAACACGCTGGACTCTGGGACTAGTAACCCGCTGTACTCGGAGCTTAGTGAGCCCGCGTACTCGGGGCTTAGTGACCTGCTTGAGTCTGGGATTAGTGACCCACTGGACTCTGGGATTAGTGACCCGCTCGACTCAGGGATGTCACTTCCAGTACAGACGCTACAAGATCCAAAGAGCAGCGTCGCCGATGGGGCCCCAGCCTGCTCCTAGGCGTGCCACAGGGTTCAGTGCTAGGCCCGATCCTGTATATCACATTTTAACATCTCCTAGGGATTACAACATAGTACAGTACAATCTCCTTCTTTGGGCAGGTAACTACACTGTGTAGGGCAGTGGTTTCTGCAACACTTTCAATAATACCAGGTGTCGGTGTGTACACAGTGTGGCTGGAAAATCAGTAACCAGTGTCAGCAACCTCATAAAAGTCTTCCATTTGCTGTTAATACCAAAGATAGGACTCTGGAGCAATGAAAGAAGATCATGTGGTCCAATGAATCCTGATGCCCCATCAAAGCAATACATTAAATAATGAAAAACAGCGCACACAAAGAGAGGTAAATATTTAAAGAAAATATAACCTTTCTATTTTTTACAATACAAAAATCTATGGCCAAACGGGCCGTAAAAAAGTGCAACAGTGCAGACATTTAAAATGTTCAATGCCGGAGTGTACCCAGTTCAATTATTCTTGCTGCAGGAGGGTGGTCGCTTTTCCAATGTTTTCCTGCATTTCTTTGAAAAGTTTTTCCATTGACTGAAAAGCCATCTCTACTTTTTGCACCTCTGCAAGCGCCATTTTTAAATCCAACTGGCTACTTTGTCGTGCTATATCCAGTAAATTACATAAGGAAAATCAGGTTAGCAAAACTATTTTACATTTTGGACTGAAAGTAATGAAAAAACAGTACATACCAGAGCTGGCGGAATGATGAGCATCCCACTCAGTCTCCAGCAGCTTGAAATTTATGTCTTCAAGAATAACCTGGAACTCTTGTTCTATATTTATCCAATACATTAAAAGATGTAAAATACAGTAAGCAAAACAGGTGTTTTTTTTGGACCTTAAGTCATGAAAAAATACAACAGTGTATACCAGAGTTGACGGCCTCGTGATGCTCGGACTACCTCTCCAGCAGCTGGAGGGCTGCCATCAGGGGGGTACGGACATCACTAATGTAAGGGGACCCAGGCGGCTGGGGGGGCCCGAGCTCCGACCGAGCATTTTTAAAAATAAATTAGTATGTACAGGCAAGTTGGTACGGTCCCGGGCCCCCCCTGTACAATTGGTACGTTCTGTAAGTGCTGTTGACAACCGCACTGACCGCCCAGGGTGTGTGTGTTTTGACAAAAATGTATTTTTAGTCGCATTTTAGTCATCAGATTAAGTTTTGTTTTAGTCGACTAAAATCTAATAGGTTTATTTTTAGTGTAATTTATGCAATTCTCTAGCATTTCCAAATTCATTTCATTATATATCCCTGGAGTCATTTTTCATTTTATTTAACTCTTATTTTTTTTAATTTTTTCTAGGGCTGTGGAAATTAAAGATTAATTTCTCGATTAATCGTTAAACTTTTTGATCGATTAAAATTATTTTGATCGCTAATGAAAACACTCACCTCTCCGCCGGCGTCCCGTCGACGATCCGGTGATGTCACGGACATCAACATCACTGGACTCCTCCCCCCTTCCCCAAGTGGCTCCGTCGGCTAACGAAGGGAAGGGGGAGGAGTCCGGTGACGTCGCTGTCCGTGATAGATAACGATGGGAAGGGGGAGGAGTCCGGTGATGTCTATTTCTGTGATGTCACCAGACTCCTCCTCCCTTCGTTAGCCGACGGAGCCACTTGGGCCGGTGAGTTTGCCCAAGAAACTTTCTGCACGAGTGCCAGCCATGGCATTGGCCTGTACACATACAGCACAGCAATGAAGTAATTAAATGAACTAGGATCACACTAATCCAGCACGTTATTATTCTGAGTTGCCCCACTCAAGCAGCGGTCATATTGAGTGGGGCACTTGAGATTATTAACGTGCTGGATTATTGTGATCCTAGTTCATTTTATTACTTCATTGCTGTATGTGTATAGGCCAATGTAGTTGGATCTGTATGTGTGTTATAATTAATCGAAATTAATCGATTATTCCATTTTTAAAACATTTGATTAATCGAACACGAACATTTTAATCATTACCAGCCCTAATTTTTTCCTTATCTTCATTGCCATCACATGGGGGGGGGGGGGGGGGGCTCACAGGCCCCCTATGTGATGGCACATTGGAGGTGACGGGTTCTCCTTTCCCCTTCACTGGATTCAGCTGCTGATAGAACACCGCCAGAAGAGGAGGAACGGGGCAGAAGAGAACGGGGTGACCAGAGAAGGAGGAATGGGGTGGCCAGAGAAGGAGGAACACGGCGGGCAAAGGAGGAACGGGCAGCAGCGGAGGTACGAGGGGGAGCAGTGGGGGAATGCAGTGACAGTCTCTCCTCCCTGCTTGTGCCTGGTGCATTGGTCTGTGTTCCCACTGCCTCTGCCGATGCCGGCGGGGAGAGCAGCGGGGATTAAGAGGTACACAGACCTCTGCAGCCAGCACCAGTGGGGAGAAGAACATTGACAAAAATTGGGTACAGGACGAAAATCCGTTTTCGTCCCATTAACTACTCTTTAATTTCGTCTGAGCACTAGGCCCATGATGTTCTTAATTCGGCCCTGGGGGCCCAGGCCTAAAGCTGTGTAAGGGGCCCCAAAATTTCTGATGGCTGCCCTGTCTGGTTGTATATCTAGTAAATGAAAGACGTGCAATACAGTAAGCAAAAGAGGTGTCCGTTCTTGCTGTGGGAGCTGTGTGGGGATGAATTGTTTGAGAACGTGATGGTTCAGTGGTCAGGTTGAGGGGGGATAGGCTTCCCTGAAGAGATGAGTCTTAAGGGATCGCCTAAAAGCAGTTAGACTGGGAGATAGCAGGACAGGTTTGGGTAAGGAGTTCCAGAGGATGGAAGAGACTGTAGAGAAGTCCTGGAGGTGAGCATGGGAGGAGTTGACGAGGGAGATAGAAAGCATGAGGTCTTGGGAGGAGCGGAGGGGACGGTTAGGGTGAAACTTTGAGACAAATTCTGAGAGATAGCCGTGCGCAGAGCTGTGGATACCTTTGGAAGTTGTTGTTAATATTTGGAATTTTATCCTCTGGCTGAGTGGAAGCCATTGCAGGGATTGGCAGAGAGGGGCGGGGGATGGAAGACACTGGAGGGATTGGCAGAGGAGGAGGATGGAAGCCAGTGCAGTGATTGGCAAAGGGGGGTGGTGGGTGGAGGCCAGTGTAGGGATTGGCAGGGGATGGTGGTGGATGGAGGCCAGTGGAGGGATGGGCAGAGGGTGGTGGTGGATGGAGGCCAGTGGAGGGATTGGCAGAGGGTGGTGGTGGATGGAGGCCAGTGGAGGGATTGGCAGAGGGTAGTGGTGGATGGAGGCCAGTGGAAGGATTGGCATAGGGGGGTTGCAGACACTAAGCGGTTGGTCAGGTAGATGAGTCTAGCAGCTGCATTCATGATAGACTGAAGGTGGAGGACCCTGTGGAGAGGGTTGTGAGGAGGGAGTTACAATAGTCAAGACGAGAGATAACAAGGGAGTGGATGAGTAGTTTTGCGTTTTCTCTGGTGAGGAAGGGGCGTATTTTGTAGATGTTATGAAGTTGAAGGCGGCAGGATTGGATGTGGTGAAGAAAGGTGAGGTCAAAGTGAAGGATGACACCTAGCACCTTGGCATGTGGGGAGGGATGGTTAAGTTTGAAGAAGTGTTGCGACATCCAGACGGATATGTCAGTAACATACTACTGTCAGGAAAAAATACAATAGTGACTGTATACCATATCTGGCGGCCTCCGGCACCTCAGTCACCCCACAGCCACACAGTGTCTGGCTGTGGGGCAGCAGATGATGACGCTTTCCTTTGTCCTGCAAAATCCAAACAATAACATATATTTAAATAATAACTGGAAAAAATGTGATATATCTTACTATCTATCTATCTATCTATCTATCTATCTATCTATCTATCTATCTATCTATCTATCTATCTATCTATCTATCTATTAAAAATGCATTCTGATTGCTCACTAGTATTTATTTCTGAAGCTTGAGCACTGTGTTCCAGCATGTGCTTTATGGACTTTACTGATACCTTAACACAGGGGCACTGGGGACATGTCATCAGGGCAGCCATCCTAAATGTTTTGGCCTCTTACACGGCTTTAGGCCAGGAACAACCCACCCCCACCGCAAGGCCTGGCACCAACCCCCCTGTGCCACATTGAGCCAGTCACGCTGGTATTATTTTCATACATTTATATAGCTCTGACATATACCGCAGTGTTGTACGGAGAACACTTAGCCAGTCACATCAGTCTGTACAGAAAAGCTTACACTCTAATGTCCCCTCCCCCACAGTCACATCAGTCTCTGTACAGAGGAGCTTACACTCTAATGTC
>NW_017309066.1:80688-85401 GCF_000935625.1 Nanorana parkeri | reverse complement strand
CCCCCCCCCCCAGTCACATCAGTTTCTCTACAGAGGAGCTTACACTATAATGTAAACCCCCACAGTCACATCAGTCTCTGTACAGAGGAGCTGACACTCTAATGTCCCCCCCAGTCACAGCAGTCTCTGTACCTAGGAACTTACACTCTAATGTCCCCCTACAGTCACATTAGTCTCTGTACAAAGGAGCTTAAACTCTAATGTCCACCCACAGTCACAGCAGTCTCTGTACAGAGGAGCTTACACTCCAATGCACAATGGCACCAGCTGTCGGGGGAAAACAAATCCCAGATATACATTTAGACAGTAATGCTGTCAGGAGTGCCAATGGTTTGGCAGAAGAACTAAGTGGAACTTACTGGCAGGAAATGGCCTGAAGCGTCCGAAGGCAGAGGTACAAAAGGGTTAATCCAAAGAGAAGTCAAGTCCAATCCGAGTCGAGGCAGGCAGCAAAGGTTCAGGGGCGAAAGGCAGTCCAAGGTCGGCAACAGGAGGTCCAGATAAAGGGGGTCAGGAAACAAAGCAAGGCACATGTACAGGGAGCTAGGAAATCACACCACAGGATGAGATAACTCAGCAACAAGCCAGAGCTCTGGCCAGGTTTTTATAGCCAGGGGTTGTAAGGTCCACACCTGAGGCCTAAACAGGCGCAGGCACGCTATGCACACGCTCCCGGGGATGCGCGCTTGGCTGCGCATGCGCACCCGCCGCGCGACTCACACATGCGCACCCGCATCCTGAGCGCCAGTGGTTCTGCCAGGCTGGAGGGAGACCCGTACCCTGCGCCGTGCCAGCTGACCCTGTGGGGAGGTGACACCCCTGGTTTCCTGACAAATGCGGAACAGTATAGGATTTACACTTAGGGATTACTAGTGACCCGCTGGACTCTAGGATTAGTGACTTGCTGGACGCAGGGCTTCCTGACGCACTGCACACAGGGCTTAGTGATGCGCTGGACGCAGGACCCACTAGATAACCTACACAAACCTGAGAGTTAGCCTGCAGAGCCCATCTGATACATTTGATAAACAGAGCAAACCAGTGGCTGACCTAAGGAAAAAAGGGCCCTATTTCCAGATTTTTTCTCATGCCCCAAACACACGAACTGCACACCCGCAGCAGAAGCCCATAATACTCCCCTATGACCATCACCCTTGGCTCAGAAGCCCATTGCACTAAACACAAAGACGCCACAAATTCCAATACGAAGCACATCACACTCCCATGTTCCAAAATCAGATCGTATCTCACTGGGCAATCCAACTTTGTGGGAACATTGTTCAGTTGCAACAAGGAGATGTGTGTTAAAGTCAATAAACAGAATTGACTTTAATATCATGGAGTACGAGTGACTACTTTCATCTATGTTCAGTTGTTACAAGACTGCGCATCAGTGCACAAAGTAAGGTCCATAAAGACATGGATGGGGGAGTTTGGGGTGGAGGAACTTGACTCTCCTGACCTCAATCCGATAGAACACCTTTTGCAAGAAGTAGAGTGTAGACTACGATCCAGACACTCACGTCCAACATCAGTACGTGACCTCACAAATGGTCCAATATTAACATACACACACTCCCAAACCTCAACCTGAAGCTGATTGGATGCACTGTCATAAGAACTACATGTCCCATCCCAACACTTAGCAGAGGCTCTGAGATACTTGGTGATTCACAGGTGGGAACCAACATTGGCCAAGCTGCCGGACATCTCCTAGGCATCACTAAGTCAGAACCTCTTGCCAACCCCCCAACACACACTACTGCACACTGTGCCTTCTTCAAAAGAAATCCAGCATTGGAATGTCATCTGCATACCTATAATATTACAATTGTCATGAATAAGTTACATCACAAACAAGAAGAGATATGCAACCAATGCATATATGAGTACTGAACGCAAAGCCTGGACACATTGCATGACAAAAGGATAGAGCAATAAATGTATTTTGTGTTCATTCACACTCTTTCCTAAAGTGAGTACTTTAGTGCCATATTTTTTCCTGTCAAAAAGCTCCACCATCTCCACCATCTTATCAAAAGTCATTGGGCTGGCCAGCATCTTTTTTTTTGCTCTGCTCAGTGGTCGATGACCTAGGCAGTGCAGAGTCCATTGTGTGGCTTGACAATTTTTTTTAAGTGCCTCACAGTCAGTATGTTTTTTTTTTTACAACATTTTTTTATTTTCTGTGGCTATAGGTTTGAGTAGCTACTTGAATTCACTGTTATGATATCTTCTTAATGTAATCAAAGCAAATGACTACTGTACTACATTAAAGGAACTAAAAAACAATAAAGTGATCAGCGCCAGTGGGTGAAAATTGACATAAGAGCTAGTAACACTACTATATACTGATATAATTTTTTTTATTGATGTAGAAATTCATTATTGTGCAGATCAAATATTACAAAACATGTAAGACCATACAAAATATGTAAATCAATCGCATATATAGTCAATCAGCAGCTAAATCTCATTGTGATTCTCAGTACCTGAGAGTTGCATGCTGATTGGCTATGATTCATCTTTAGAATTTTGTTTACCGGGTGACCATTGTTCTTGTGGGAGTATTTAACGTTTTTTTGGTTGCTTTTTTTGGTGTCATTTATTTGATATAGCTGTGTGAAGCTGGCACCCCATCTTAGAAAAAAATGAAATCAAATCGACCATATTTTTGTTTGCTGCATTTGTGCGTGTTTGGTTTTCCTATTCTATTTGATCCCCGCCCACTTTGCAGGCCATCTTACCGATTTTTACAAAACACACATGGCATTCCTTTGCACTGCGTTACTGCAGCCAAAACAAACACTTCTGCCGCATTGCTTTAGGTTTTATTTTGCGTTTGAGTTGGTGAAGCCCCGCCCACTTTGCAGTCCATCTTACCGATTTTTACAGAACACACGTGCCATTCCTTTGCGCTGCGTTACTGCAGCCAAAACAAACACTTCTGCCACATTGCTTTAGGTTTTATTTTGCGTTATATGTTACCACAATGGAGGTAATTTATCAAAATACTTGAAACAGTTTTACCCTCTTAGATAATTTTTTAAAATTCGAAAATCTGTCTTACAAATGTGCCCCTGTTTTCTTCAGACCTTGCACTACTTTTTCTTTTTTTTCACCTTTTTTTTAACGTGTTTTTATCTGAATTTGTTCTGCAGCTGTCTAATACTGGCCATGCACCTTACACTAATCGGCAGATTTTCTATGGTCAGATGGAAAAAGTGCAACAGGTTCCTCCATCTACGCTACATTGTGTAGATGGAGGAATCTCCCACTGAGGCCAAGCTTCACTATCTTGCTAGTCTGCCCCACTGGCTCTCAAAACAACTGAAAAATTCCGGCATCCAATCAGACTGTTCTGGTATTTTGAGAGCCAGCGGGGCTGACTAGCAAAGTAGTGAAGCTTGGCCCAGTGGGAGATTCCTCCATCCACACAGTTTTGCGTAGATGGAGTAATCTGTTGCACTTTTTCGATCTGACCATATAAAATCTGCCAATAATTGAAAGGTGTATGGGCACCTTAAAAATGAAGCATCACCTAAGAAAACAATCATAACTTAAAAAGTCCCCATGACCACTTCTCTAAGAAGCGACAGTTAGGTTTTTAGGCTGTAGTAATAAGTCTTCTTTCCAGAAGTCTATTAAACCTCATTTATTAACAACATTATACTAGCTTCATAAATCTGGTGAAAATAAATTCCTTGCAAGCTCAAACACTCGGAATCGCTATGATAAATTCCCCCTATGACTTTACAGTGTAAAGTCAATGTGGATTGGTAACATATAACCCACAATATCTACAAAAAGAAAGCAGCACAAATTTTTTTTTTGGGCTTTATTAATCAACACATGGTCTATTTTTATTCAGGTTTTACAAACATGATGTGCCAACTTCACACAGCTTCTTTAATGCCTTATTTTCTTTAAGGATCATATATGCGAGTCTGATGTACAGTTTTATTGTTTTTGATGTTTAGGATTATTAGTTCGCCACAATATTTGTTTTGACATCAAAGTTACTGTTCACACTTAAAGGAGAACTATGAGGTGAGTGATTTTCACTGATCCTCATAGTTCTAGCCGACCTGTCACAATTAAACTGTCACAGGTCGGCTCAGTTGATCGGGAAGTGAGCGAACACACACTGTCGCTCGCTCACTTCTCGATCTCTCCCTGCAGAGAGCCGTGATTGTCACTCACCGCTCCCTGCAGGGATTCCCCCCTCCCCTGTCCGATCCTACAGCGCTGACTGGTGGAATGGATGGGGGAGGGTACAGCTTTGGCTAGGCAGAGCCAGCTGTTACTCACGCAGCTGGGTGGATCCAGACAGAATTGTCAGGATCCGTTTCGTCTGCGGAGTATACCGCAAGCTGTAGCTCAATATATACTGAGCTTTGGGTGACGGCAGGACGCTAGTTTGTGTCCTCCCGTTACCCTTAGGAGAACTATGGGGAAAGGCCCTGACCCCATAGTTCTCCTTTTAGGTTTTAGTGTAATCATGTTTTGACGAACGCTTTCCACCTTCTACCTTCTCAGTAAAGTGAATGTTCATATGTTTGACATGGCCTTATAGATGCACTTTGCACATATACAAGGTGTTGTATCGTCACATTCTTTATGTTAATTATTATATAATGTTTGTTTTGTTCCCTGTTTTTAAAAATATGTCCATAAAAAAATAAAAAATAACGTTTTTTAAAATTATTTATG
>NW_017309066.1:74375-80655 GCF_000935625.1 Nanorana parkeri | reverse complement strand
TTATGAAGGACCTAAGGCTGCCGAGATTTATCCCCCTGGATAACTTTGTTTGCCCTGTGTGTTTCCTGTGTAATATTTTATCTGAAGACAGCCTGTGATACTGACTTCATATTGTGAATAGGGATGAGCCGAGTGTTCGATTCCAAACCTCTGATTGGGCAAAGTGGTCAGGTGCAAGACTTTGCCCAATCAGCGCTCAGTATTGAATTAGAGCCATGATGGGCAAAGTCATGATGACTCTGCCCAATCATGGCCTGCCTATCAGATGTCGGTAAACTACACAATTGGGCAGAGCTAGCTGTCAACGCTAGCTCCGCCCAATTGTGTATGTTTTGCCGACATCTGTCAAAATGCCATTATGCGGCGGGAGCGGACAGGACGGCGGGTTTGTTTTATTTGATTATTTCTCTTTATTTTTTATTGTTTTATTTTTTATTTCATTGTCGTCGTGGACAACGCTGGACGCCGCGATTGACCCTGGATTACAATGGTAGATCAATTTTTTGGGGTTTATTTTTTTATTTATTAAATAAAAGACTTGTCAAAAACATGTCTTTTGGTTTTTTTTCCAAATAAAGGATTTTTATCAAAAGTCTGGACTTTTTAATAACTATTTGATTTAACCCTTTAGTGAATGGGTAGCGGTACAAGTACCCCTTACTCATTCACAAGGGAGGGGGGCGGCATCTGGGTGCCCCCTTAATTAAAGGGTGACCCCGATGCAAATAAGCCCTCTTGCCCGCAGACCCCCACAACCACTGGGTCAGGGTTGTGGGGACGAGGCCCTTGTCCCCATCGGCACGGGGACAGGGAGGGGGGGGGGCGCTCGCTCGTTCGCCCCCCCTTTCCGGCCCTGCCAGGCCTATGCTCAGATCAAGGGATTGGTATGGAATTTTAGGGGGGAGCCCATGGTTCCCCCCCCATTTTTGGGGGTGGGGTTCCTCCTTAAAATTCCTACCAGACCTTAAGGGCCTGGTATGACTTTAAGGGGGAACCCCACACACTTTTTTTTTTTTTGGTGGGTTACATAGGGCCTGGCCTAAATATTCCTACCAGACCTTAAGGGCCTGGTATGACTTTAAGGGGGAACCCCACACACTTTTTTTTTTTTTGGTGGGTTACATGGGGTCCCTCCTAAATATTCCTACCAGACCTTAAGGGCTGGGAACCCCACACACTTTAACACAGTACATTTTTATCTGATTATGTGAGCAGGAAACTCTCTGTGGAATAAACAAGTTCATGTTACACTCCAAAGTCACTTCTGTTTTGTCTGTCTGATTCCTGTGATTATAGCCCATGTTATATTCACTTGATTCTGGTTCAAGCACCCAGGGAACAGCCTTAAGACGGAGATATATCCAGTCGTTGTATCAGGGAGTCTGTCACAGTTGGATGCTTTTAGAGTTTATTGAAGGATGCAGATTGTGGGTGGGTGCATTAGCTAGTTTGCTATTGGCTATTGCAAAGTGAAATAGCCAATAGGAATCTAGCTATGCATTCCTATGCCTTTTTTTTCTGACATCGGGCCTAGGCTCCCGATGTCAGAAAAGAAAAAAAAAAAACACGAGCCAGGTAAACCTTTCCGAGATGAAGTGTATCTCTCCCGGGCGGCATTACGGAGATTCTGCTTAATTTGATGGAAGAGCCCCTCCATGGCCTCCATACCAATGGCTGCCTGTCTCAATTTGGCGATGCCCTAACTCTATTAGACCTGTCCGGTCTGTCTTCTGGTGCTACATCCAATAAATTAAAGAAGGAAAATACAGTAAGTAAAACAGGTTTCTGTTTTGAGTAAAAGTCATAAAAAACTACAACAGTATATACCAGATGCTGGCCATCCTCCTCCAACACCTGCACCTCTTGTGCTATATTTAAATATTGAAAGAAGGAAAATGCAGTAAACAAAACTGGTTTCTGTTTTTGAATAAAAGTATTTGTAAAATACAACAGTATATACCAGATGTGGCGGCGTCCTGCGGCTCCCTCTCCAACACCACCTCCACCACTATGCCAGTCTCTGGTGCACTTGAGGTGCTTTGCCCTGGTGCAGCCGATGATGCCTTCCTGTTTTCTGGCAAATCGAAAAAATAACATATATGGAAATAATGCAGAGTGTAAAACAATATTTATCTATCTATCTATCTATCTATCTATCTATCTATCTATCTAAAATGCATTCTGTATGCTCACTACACTGGTGCTACTGCAGTGCTTGCTAGTGTTTATTCCTAAGTTTCTGTACCAGCATGTGCTTCATGGACTTTATTGATACCTTTACACAGGGGGCCTTACCCAGTTGTACAGGGGCACTGGGGACATCTGAGAAACACAATAAACCCTCTGGGGCAAGCAACAGTTGCTACGTGGCACAGAGCAAACCATAGGATGACCTAGGGAACTAATGGCTCTTGTTCTAGTTTTTTTTCTCAGACCACACAAACCTGTTTTGACTACCCCTGTTCCCACATCCCCCCTCCCAGAGGCGGCTCTAGACTTTGTGAGGCCGTAGGCGAAACTCAAAATCGTCCGGTGTTTGATCGATCACCGGCACCCCATTCTCCCCGCAAGGCCCGCAGTGGCAGATGGGGAGGGGGCGGTGCTTGTCCGGAGGCTGCGTCCGCTGTTTGATCGATCACCTGCACCCCATTTAAAATGGATATGCTTCCTCCTGCTGAGAGACTTAGGCAATATTCAAACTCGCATTTTCATGCCATTTTTTTATGCATAGATATACACTCTATCGTCCAAAGCATTGGGATACCCCTCAAAATCAGTGGATTCAGGTGTTCCAATCCCCTCCATGGCCCCAGGTGTATCGAATCACGCATGGCAGCAAGCAGACGCTTCTCCAAAGATTTTTGAAATAATGGGTCGATCTCAGGAGCTCAGTGACTACAAGCGTGGTACCGTGATAGGTTGCCACCTGTGTAATAAGTCCATCCGTGACATTTCCTTGCTACTAAATATTCCACGGTCATGTGTTAGTGGTATTATAACAAAATGAAAGCAACTGCGAACAACAGCAACTCAGCCACGGAGTGGTAGGCCACGTAAAATGACAGATGGACGTGTCTGGGTTTGGAGGTTGCCAGGAGAACGGTACTTGCCTGACTGTATTGTGCCAAGTGTAAAGTTTGGTGGAGAGGGGATTATGGTGTTGGGTTGTTTTTCAGGGGTTGGACTTGGCCCCTTAGTTCTAATGAAGGGAACTCTTAAGGCATCAGCAGAGCCAGACATTTTGGACAACTTCATGCTCCCAACTTTGTGGGAACAGTTTGGGTTTGGCCCCTTCCTGTTCCAACATGACTGCGCACCAGTGCACAAAGCAAGGTGCATGAAAACATGGATGGGGGAGTTTGGGGAGGAGGAACTGGACTGGCCTGCAGAGTCCTGACCTCAATCCGATAGAACTCCTTTGGGATAAATTAGAGTGGAGACAGCAATTCCGGCCTTCCCATAGACACACTCCTAAACCTTCACCTAAAGCTGGTTAAATGAACTGGCAGCAGAACTACATGTTCCATCCTACCACTACCTACCAGCCAATATTGGGCAAGTTGAGGGTCATCTCGTATGCATCAATCAGTCACAACCTCCTACCCACCCCACCCCCCCTAACACACACTACAGTACACAGTGCCTTCCTAAAGTAATATAGCATTGTAATGTCATCTACATACATGAAATATAATTATTTTTACAAATAATTCTAATCACAAAAAAGAGGAGATATGCAAAAATGCATGTATGAGTCCTGAACGCAAAGCCTACAAACATTGCATGAAAAAAGGATAAGATCTATCAACGTATTTCTGTGCATATTAGCACACGCAAGCACATGACACTTACGTTTGGCAATGACACTCCGGATTCTTTTTAATTGGTCCTCCTCGCATGTCTTCAGGTCCAACCATCTTTTACGGACCTGTTCCTTGCTTCTGTCCTGGCCAAACTTTGTTAGGAGGGTGACGTGAACCTTTCCCAGGATGTGGCATTGGCCCTTTTACCATAGCTGCCCTTAAAGCAGTCGTAATCCCGGCCATCAAAGATGCGCACCAGCTCCACCATCTCCTCGAATGACATGTTGCTGGCACGCTTCTTTCATGGGGTCTCGGGTGTCCCCGGAGTGGAAGATGATGATCCCTCAGATTGAGACATATTTTTTTGATTTTGGGGAAAAGAAAAATATGCTTGTCTCTGTGATGTGGCTGGTCACACTAAAAGACAGGCTGGAATGGTTATGTACAGCTGTGTGCGTGCACGTATGGCAGAACCTGTGGATGAAACCAAATGAAACGGTTTAAAATGTAATCGGGAAGTTCCTATGCTATATATCTTAACTATCACTACAAGTGTCCATACTTGTCTTTTGTGAAAGTAAAGTAATATTAGTGTGGAGCAGGCAGAAATAGAGCCAGGCCGTTTATCAAGCATGCGTCCATACGAACGGGACACGATCCGCAGTCGAATACGAAACGGTGTGTAAAAGGGGAATCATTTGATTTTAAAGTGTAACAGCTAAGTAATTTTCTTTGCCAATCACCAGTATGTTTTTTTTTCTGTGGTTTTGTTACGGTTTTTGTGAGATAATTTGTTAATGCGTCATTTGCTTAAATACTCACATATTTGATTCATGTGTACATGTTTTATTGTATTCGATGTTTACGATTATTAGTTCGCCACAACATTTGATTTCACATAAAAGGTACTGTTCCCACTTACGTTTAGTGTAGTCAATGCTAGCTCCGCACAATTGTTTATGTTTTGCTGTAATCTGTCAAATTGCATTATGCGGCTGGAGTCGGCGGGGAGCGGACATGATGGTGGCCGGGGTTTTTTTATATTTCATTGTTTCTCTTTTATTTTTATTGTTTTAGTTTTTATTTACTTGTCATTGTGGACAACGCTGGACGTCGTGGTTGAACATGGATTGCGTCGGTGGATCCATTTTCTTGGTGCTTTCTTTGAAGGACTGGTGAAAAACATGTCTTTTTTTGTTTTCGCCAATAAAATATTTTTGCCTGTACTTTGTAAGAAATATTTTCTTTAACGCTTTAGTGAATGGGTAGGGATACAAGTATACCTTACTCATTCAAAAGGGAGGGGGACGGCATCTGGTTGCCCCCTTAATTAAAGGTGTACTTTGATGCGAATAAGTCCCCTTGCCCGCAGACCCCCACAACTACCGGGTCAGGGTTATGTTGACGAGGCCCTTGCCCCCATCGGCATGGGGACACCCTCCCACTGCTGAGGGCATGTGGCCTGGTGTTGGAGGGAGGGCGCCCCCCTTTCCTGCCCTGCCAGCCTATGCTCCGATCAATGGTCTGGTATGTAATTTTAGGGGGGACCCCATGTTTTTTTTCAACGCATTTTGGGGGTGGGGTTCTTCCCCCCCAAAAAAAAAACCCCCTAAGGGCCTGGTTTGATGACTTTATGGGGGAACCCCACACACTTTGTTTTTTTTTTGTGTACATGGGGTCCCTCCTCATTTATCCTACCAGACCTTAAGGGCCTGGTATGACTTTTAGGGGAAATCCCACACCCTTTTTTTTCGTAACATTGCTCCCTCCTAACATTCCGTCCAGACCTAAAGTGTTTTGGGAGGGGAAACTGAAAACTTTCTGAGAAAAATGTTTGTTTTTTTTTTCCGTTTTTTTCCGTTTTAAAAAAAAAGAAAACGTCAGCTTTGCTGCAGCAGGTTCTATACATCCTACATCAGTGCTCCCCAACCTTTTTATCGCCGCGGACCGGTCAACGTTTTACTGTGGCCCACTGAGGGGGGGACGTTGATTGTTTATATTTTAGATTGTTTTGATTTAATAATTTTAATTTAATTGTATTTAAAAATGCCTTAAAAATAAAATACAGTTACACCAAAAAATGAAAGCGTTGGAATTCTTCACCTATTCCACCACCGAAAAACTGGGCGAGATTACGTTAAAATGTGTGACCACGTCACTGGTCACACATTCTAACGTAGTCTCAAACTTTGATAGATCACATGCCTACCTGTAATCATTTAATCAGAGAAATAGATTATAATAGGGAACATTACAGTGTAATATTCCCCATTATAATCAACTTTTCTAATTACATAAAATAGCAGTACATAACAGAGAAATAGATTATAATAGGGAACATTACAGTGTAATATTCCCCATTATAATCCACGTCTAATGACATGATGTAAGACACCCCTCCCCCTTCCCCCGCTCAGACTCACCCTTCCAGGAGCAGCCGCAGCTGGCTATATCTGTTCCCTTGCCAGCTAGCGCGG
>NW_017309066.1:52307-67069 GCF_000935625.1 Nanorana parkeri | reverse complement strand
ATGATCACGAAGGTGGTTCTACCAGGGCGAGGCTCATCCATGCTGATCCCTGCGATTTCCTCAAATGCGGGAAACTCGACTGCATAATTTGTGGTAGTGGGGGACTGCGTTCGCGCTTTCCCCTGATCCTAGCTGGTGAAAGATAGTGCTAAGCTTTCCGCCTGGGGCGCAGCCTCGACTCCCGCTCTGGGCCCTTCCCTCTGGCTTGCCCCTTCATTGGCCTCGCTCCCCCTTCTGCTGCTGTAGTCGGGAGTGGGTGGGTTTCTTGCTGCCCTTTGCTTGGTTTTGCCCTCTTGTCTCTTAACCATTTCATTTTTGCCGCAGCTGGCTATATCTGTTCCCTTGCCAGCTAGCGCAGGGGCCAGTGCCCAGTGTCAGGTCCCTTTCATATACGGACGAGGGGCTGCTGGCATGACATCACAGTATGCAGATCAGATAGGCTTGCTGGGGAGCGCCACCTTCGGGGTGCTCCCTGGCGGCCGGCAGCCCTCCTGCGTGGGCCGAGGCGCCGCTCTACCCCAGCCGGTGGGTGGATGGGGTCCCCTGGCCGGAGCCTCCCCCCTCCCGGTTTTTGGAAAGCCTCCCCGAGTCCGCAGGGTTGGGCCCGACCTGCCGCCCTCCCCTGCCCCTCATCAACTCATACTTACCTGGCAGGGGAGATACCATGATCACGAAGGTGGTTCTCCCAGGGCGAGGCTCATCCATTGCACCACGGGTGTGCTGACCCCTGCGATTTCCCCAAATGCAGGAAACTCGACTGCATAATTTTGTGGTAGTGGGGGACTGCGTTCGCACTTTCCACTGATCCTTGCTGGTGAAAGATAGTGCTAAGCTTTCCGCCTGGGGCGCAGCCTCGACTCCCGCTCTGCGCCCTTCCCTCTGGCTTGCCCCTTCATTGGCCTCCCTCTTCTGCTGCTGTAGTCGGGAGGGTGTGGGTTTCTTGCTGCCCTTTGCTAGGTTTTGCCCTCTTGTCTCTTAACCATTTCATTTTTGCCGCAGCTGGCTATAACTGTTCCCTTGCCAGCTAGCGCGGGGGCCAGTGCCCAGTGTCAGGGCCCTTTCATATGCGGACGAGGGGCTGCTGGCATGACATCACAGTATGCAGATCAGATTCTTCAATCTGATCTTCAGGGCATGCGTTTTTGAGTTCTAGTCAATTAACTTCAATGGAGTCTGTAATGGGCTTTCCGAACAGAAAGGCGAAGAAGCAGAAGAAGGAGGGGTCTACTTCATCGATGTTGGGGGTGAGGGTAGATGAACCGGCCTCTCCTGGTGGTTCGTTGAGGATTCGTGGGAAGTTTCGTACGCAGAAATGAGTCTTTCGTTTTTTGTTTTTTTTTTCTTTAAATTTTTTGAACCATGAATTTACGGGTTCTTTCTTTGAATGTTCGGAGTCTTAGAGCTCCGTATAGACGGGCTGCAATTTTTCGACTTTTGGCAACGCATGTTTGTCAGCTTTTTGTTTACAAGATTGTGGGTTAAGAGAAGATCCGAGGGTGGCACAGTGGGTTTATGGTCCTTCTGTGTTTTCCTTGGATCATAAGAAGAGTGGGGGGGTGGCGGTTTTGTTTAAAGGTTTTCAGTTTAAAGTTCGTAAAGTTATTCATATTGAACAAGGGAGATGTTTGTTGGTGGAGGTGGTTTATGGGGGTGTTACTTTTAGAGTGATAAATATGTATGCTTCTACGTCCAGAAGTGAGCGGTTGGAGATTTTTGGACGTTTGAAGTTGTTTCTTGGCGGGCGGGTTTCTGTTATTTTGATGGGGGATTTTAATTGTGTGATGGAGAGTGGGGATCGGAGTGGGGGTGGGGTGGTGGATAGCTCTGGGAAAGAGTTGGCAGATATTATTAGGACCTTTGGGTTAGTGGATGTTGGTAAAGGGAGAGGATTTTCTTTTTTCAGCGATCGTGGTGATCGTGCGTCTCGTATTGATTATTGTTTCCTGTCCAAGAATCTAGGATGGGGGAATTTTTCTATTGTACGGGAATCTTTTTCTGATCATGGATGTTTGGAGTGTGATGTGTATGTGCGGGCTGATGCGGTTCATGGGAAGGGGGTATGGAAGTTGAATGTGAGTTTGTTGGATGATATGGAGGTGAGGGGTGAGTATGCGTTGTGTTTTGGGAGGTGGAGGAAGAGGGTGGGTGATTTTGCAGGTGTTGTGGAATGGTGGGAATGGGTGAAAGTGCGGTCGAAAGAGTTTTTTGTGAGGCAGGGGTGTGAGAGGGTGCGGAAGGAGCGTGAGCGGTATGCGAGTTGGCAGAAGCGGTTGTTGTATTTGGAAGAGTTGCGGCTGTGTGGGATTGATGTGAGTGGGGAGATTGTGGAGGCGAAGGGGGTTTTAAGGAAGTGTTTGGAGGTTGAGGGTAGGAAAATTGTAATGCAGGCGAAGGCGCAGGTGAAAGAGGAGGATGAGAAGTGTTCTAAGTTTTTTTTCAAGAAAGTGTTTAATACGAGGACGGATTTGGATAGTGTGCGTGATGAGCGGGGTGTGGTTGTAGAGGGGAATAAGGAGGTTTTGGAAGTAGTGCAGAAGTTTTATGAGGGGTTGTATACTGAATGTAAGCGAGATATGGGTGTTGAGTGGGAGGTGTTGGGGTCAGTTGATGAGTGTTTGAGTGAGGAGGAGAAGGAGGTTTTGAGTATGGAGGTGACAAAGGAGAAGGTGGTGAAAGCGTTGCGGAGTTTGAGGAAAGGGAAGACGCCGGGTAGAGATGATCTACCGGTTGAGTTTTATTGTGTGTTTTGGGATTTGATTGGTGATGATGTGTTTGAGGTGTGTAGGATTGTGTTGGATGATGGGAGATTGTCTGGGAGTATGAGTGAGGGGTTGATTACGTTATTGTTTAAAAAGGGTGAGAAGGCTGATTTGCAGAATTGGAGGCCTATTACGTTGTTGAATGTGGATTATAAGATTGTGGCAAAGTTGGTGGCAGATAGAATGAGAGAGGTGGTGGGGAGTATGGTTTGTGAGGAGCAGGTGTGTGCGGTGCCGGGGAGGATGATTGCGGAGAGTTTGGTTGGGATGCGTGATTGTTTATGGTATTGTAAGGAGTTGGGGCAATGTGTGGCGTTACTGGGTGTAGATTTTGAGAAAGCATATGATAGGGTGGTGCATGATTTTTTGTTTAAGATTTTGGAGAGGAAGGGGGTACCAGAGTGTGTGATGAAGTGGGTGCGGTGTTTTTATTCTGGTTTGGGTAGTAGAGTGTTGGTGAATGGGTGGTTGACTGGAAGGGTGAGGGTTGAATCGGGGGTGAGGCAGGGGTGTCCCCTGTCCCCGGTTTTGTTTGTGTGTGTGATAGATCCGTTGTTGAGAATGTTGAAGGGGGATAAGGTGATGAGGGGGCTAGAAGTGTCGGGTAGTGATGGGAGATGTTTTAGTGTGTTGGGTTACATGGATGATGTGACTGTGTTATGTAGGAGTGCAGCTGGGCTGAGACGGGTGAGGTTGTTGGTGAATTTATTTTGTTTGGCAAGTGGGTTTCGTGTGAATATGGGTAAGAGTGAATGTAAATTTTTGGGGAATGGAGGGAGCCTGAAATGTGTGGGTGGAGGGTGTGTAAAGTTGCTATTCAGGTATTGGGGATTAAATTTGATGATGATTTGTTTGGTCGTGAAGGGTGGGAGGATGTGTTGAAGCGGGTTCAGCGGAAGGTTCAGTTTTGGTCCTTGAGAAGTTTGACTATGGAGGGGAGGGCTTTGATCATTAAGGCGGTTTTGTTGCCGATTTTGATGTATGTCTATTATGTTTTTCCTGCATCTGATAGGATGTTAAAGAAGATTATTAAAGAGTGTTTTTCTTTTTTTTGGAGTTCTAGAATGGAGAAGCTGGGGCGTGTGACGGTGGTGAAGAGGAGTGGTGGATATTGAGAGGTTTTTGCTTGTGGGTTACGTGAGTATGTGTGTGAAGGTAAGTGTGCGGGATACGGTGGAGGGATGTATGTTGCGGTATGCTGGGGGGCATGTGGTTCGGAGGTATTTTCAGTGTGAGTGGGATTTGAGACGCCCTGTATGTTTTCAGGTGCCTTGGTTTTATGTGCGGATTGAGAGGGGTGTGAGGAAGTATGAGTTGATGCAGGTATCTGGGGAGGTGTGGCGCGAGAGGAAGAAAGTGATGAAAATGTTGGATGAGAGGGAAGAGATGGTGCCAATTGGTGGATTGTCTGTTGTGCAGTGTGAGAGTGTGTGGAGGAATGTGTCGAATAAAGTTATTGTAAATAGGCAAAGGGATGTGGCCTGGTCGGCGGTGCATTGTTGCTTACCGACCAGGGCTTTTCAGAGAAGGCGGAGGCTTGTTGATAGTGAAGTGTGTCCGAGAGGTGGGTGTTCTGGGGTGGAGTCTGTTGTGCATGTGTTTTGGGAGTGTTGTTTTGCGAGGAAGGTGTGGAGGTGTTTGAGGAAGTTAGTGGAGGGTTTGACTGGTGTGAGGGTGGTGACGTATGAAATGGTGGTGTATGGGTTGTGTGGAGTAGATGGTGAGAGATTCAGGTTGTAGTGGATGTTGGTGTGTTGTGTTAAGGTGTGTTTATGGGATGCAAGGAATTTGTTAGTTTTTAAAAAGGAAAGGACGTGTGTGCGGAATTGTGTGGCTTTGATTCGTGGGTGTTTGTTTTTGTATGTTTGGTGTGATAAGCAGAAGTTGGGGGAAAGAAGGGCGGAGTTTCTTTGGAAATTTTCGAAGTGGAAAGAGTGGGTGACTTAATCCTCTCCCTTTTGTCCTTTTTAGGAGTTTTGTTAATAGAGTTTCATCTATTGAAGATGTTTGGGGGGCGTTGATGTTTTTGAAAATTGTTGAGATTTACTGCACAAGCTTCAAAGAAGGTTATTGAAGAATTTGGATCTGCTGCCTATTTTGGGAAATGAGGGTCCTTGAGAAGAGTTTCATCTGTTGAAGAAAAATTGGTGGCTCTGATGTTTATTTTTTGTAAACTGTTGGGATTGTGTGTTATGTGGGGTTTATTTTGGGTGGGGTGGGTTTGTGTGTTTTGGTAATAAAATTGTTGGTTTTGCATAATTTTGTATGTCCTCGGAGGTAGGGGGATGTATTTGTTTTGAGGTTGATGGAGTTTGTGCTTATGTAGGGTTGCTGTGATCCTTGGAATGTATTTATGTTATGTATAATGGGGTTTGTGTTTATGTTGGGAGGTTGTGATCCTTGGAAATGTCATGTATGATATGTATTTGTGTGGTTTTGGTGCTGTGTGACTTGGAAGTCATGGTTATTGTTTTTGATTCTTGTATGTAAATTTTGTTTTTTATGCGTTTTTAATAAAAAAAAAAAAAATTAAAGGCCAAGCGCAGATATTTAACAGAGATTCAAGGTCTTACAAACTTCAGCGGCTGGAGCTAGAGTCAAGAGAACTCCTTCGATGTCCAGAGAGGACATCCAGAAGTCCTTTTGAAGTTTTGCCTACCCCAATATGCCTTGTGGGAGCCAGGCTAGCCAAGTTCAGGCAGGTTTGGGCGGACAACATAGGGAACCGGTGGGTGGTGGCCATCATTTCCGAGGGCCATACGTGGAGATTCCTCAGGTTTCTGAGTGCAACGTTTGTGCCTACCAGGGTCTCTACTGGTGTGCAGCAGAGGGCTGTCTTGGAAGCATACGTGCATACCCTGTAAACACAGGGCAGCTGTGGAGGTGGCAGCCCATGAACATTTCTCTGGGATTTATTCACCGCTTTTTCTGGAAAAAGAGCGGAGACTGGAGACCAGTAATAGATCTAAGATGGCTCAACAGGCACATACTTAAGGATGACTTCAAGATGGAATCTCTACCTACATCTTGAAGATGATACAGCCAGGAGACTGGCTTTTTTCCATCAATTTACAAGACGCATACTTTCATGTACCCATGCACTTCCGTTTCCTCCATTTCGTGATAGACCATATACACCTGCAGTTTGTCTGTCTGCCCATTGGCCTCAGGACATCACCAAGGGTCTTCACAAAAGTGCTGCATAATATTATGTTATGGAAATTAATATACGCTCCTGCGCATAGAAATCCGCTGCGCTAAAAAGCACAGTTCTCAGCTCCCTTTGTATAATTTCATTGAGCGCGCTCAGCTGTACCAAGGAAACACAGACATGAGCTGTTGTCACGTTGGATGCTCAGTATGTCCTCTCGCGTCTAGTGAGATCCGTTTATTTATAGCACCCAAAGGGGTAACAGAAAGAAAGGATGGCCCCAACAGCCAATCGATTCCTCAATACATTAACATAACACAGAGTCAGCCAATGAGGCACATGTACACATTTGAATAGACAATAGAAAGGGGAGTTTATGCTTGTGCATGTGCAGCAGCAATGTGCACAGCTCACAGCTGCTAGTGCATGTGAACTCCGTGCACACTAATTAAACCATATGCAACAGAGTTCCCGCCAAAACACTACACAAAGAAATCAGCGTGTTTGACTATGGACTCTGCTCTGACCAGACTTGCACACATACTCTCGCCGTTACCACTGGCGCAAATTCTATTCAGCATTGCTCAGTGAGCAATGCCCAATAGGATTGTACTACGATTTTTGTGAATGTGAATTTATCTGCAGGGACAACGCCATATTATTTCCAGCGCGTTGATCAGACGCACCAAAAAGACACAAGCGTATGTTCCTTTCATAAAGGCAGATATGTATCCAAAATTATACCGCGTCCCTAAATCAAATGCACCCATGCCAAGCGATTACATCTGCACATTACGCAGGGGCCCTCACCGGCGACCATACACTTGCAAAGAGGACACCGCTCTGCAATGCACATCAATCTCCCCCGGCCAACAGCCCAGTGCATAGCACATGGACCATTCGCCGGCGGAGACCCCTGCGCACAGCGGCCGTGTCTCCACATCCATAGGAAGATATCCATTCCAATGGTTTACACTCAGTGCTGATTAATCCGGCCATGATCCATAGAGCATAGCACAGCAAACCTGACACTGAGAGACATGATGACAATATTCACATATAGAATATACTAAAAACACATCCTAACAAAATTTCCACAATTGGTGAAGTAGGCTCAGTGGAGAGCCAGGGAGTTTCAGACCGGCTTTTTGAGCTGCTGGAGCATGGAACTACTGGATCAGAATATTTTTTGAGCTTTTCCATGAGACAAAGTCTCTGGTGGTAGCTTTGAGATTGCAGCCTCTGTTGTCTGTTGGAACCACTCTCTTATGCCAGTGCCTTGGGTTGGCTTGGTCATCCTTTACCGGGACACAATGGGCGATGGATCCCTTGATAATCAAGTTCTTCAATGCAGTGATTCAGTTGAGACCACACAGGAAACTGCTCTTCCCCAAGTGGGCTCTCCCACTAGTTTTGGACTTCCTTGCCTCTGATATCTTGAGGCTGATACCTCTGTATGGCTCTTGAACCTGAAAGCGGTTTTTCTGGTGGCCATCTCCTCAGCCAGGAGAGTGTCGGTGTCACGACTACTATAGTTCTGAGGACGTGGATCACAACTGCGGAGGTTGATGTGAGTATCTGGAGTAGGCTACTCAGGCAGAAGTCTCTAACTCTCCACTGAGATTGCGAGTGACACCAGGGACTCCTGCCTGAGTAGCCTACTCCAGATACTCACATCAACCTCCGCAGTTGTGATCCACGTCCTCTGAACTATAGTAGTCGTGACAGAATAGTGGAACCTCACAAAATATGGATCCAGCGGAGCTCGCTAAACACCTCATTACCCTATCCCAGAGGGTCGAGACCCTAACAACCTCCATGCAGGAGCTCCAAGTTGAAAAAGGTCTGCCCCCCTGAACCTTTTTCAGGAGATAGGAAGACTTATTGTCAGTTTGTCAATTCATGTAAAATGATGTTCGACCTGAGGCCACGCACTTACCACTAGGACCTGTGGCAGTGTAAGCCGATGCCACGGTGTAGTATGGCGACTTTGGCACCCAGGACTCTCAGCCAAAGGGGCTGAGAGGGTCCAGAATGTGAAACGTGGTACAAGGAAGAGCCTGGCTTTTCAGGTTCGTCCAGGTTTTCCTAATTGTAGCTGGGATCTGGAGCTCTGGAGATTTCGTAGAGCTCTGGATGGGATGAGATCTCCAGTCCTGGGGCCAGGTGTTGCCAATGACCAGCTTGGGCTGATCAGGTGGCTGAGAGCAGCCTTATTAGGAAGCCAGCCCAGTGCTCAGGGGAGTGTTGGAGTTGTGTGTTCGTGCAAGGAGCACACAGACAAACTCGGGTGCGTGCTGGACGCACACGGAACAGCCAGGGGTGGCTGGGAGAGGTCAGGAAGGTCGGTGACCCTAGAGGCCTGTCGGACAGACCACTTTTTTGTGTTTGCCCTTTAATAAACTGCATTATACTTGACTTACCTGGACTACAGTGGAGTGTCCTTGTTACAGACCGGATAAAGATACTTACCCTAATCTCATATCTCAAGGGAGAACCTAGAGCCTGGGCAGAGACATACCTTGAGGAGGAGGATGCCCTGCTAGATTCTTTTCCCTGCTTTCTGGATTCTATGTCACTCCTCTATGAGGATTCCAGTAAGCAGCTGACTGCTGAAACCGCGATAAGGGCCCTCAAGCAGGGTAGAAGACACGTTGAGGATTATATCGCGGAGTTCAAGCGTTGGGCCAGAGAGACCGATTGGAATAATATCAGTCTCCGGAACCAGTTCCGCCTCGGTCTCTCTGATGCACTGAAGGATGAGATCGCCCGCTCGGAACTACCCACCTCCTTAGACGTTTTAATCCAGCAATCGGTTTCCATCGACCGTCGTCTCCGCGAAAGGAGGTCTGAAAGGGTATACGTCTACGCCGCTGCCCCCAGGAGAGCCAGATCTCCCCCTAAAGACGAGCCCATGGAAGTTGGAGCTATTCGTGGACCTCTTTCCCAGGCCGAGAAGGGAAGGAGAAGAGCCCTCAACTTATGTCTCTACCGCTCCTCAACGGACCACACTGTCGCCTCATGCCCAAGCGTCAAAAAGAAGACGGATGGTAATATTTCCCACATTTGTAAATTAACTCCTGACGGTGCCCATTCTAATCGATACATTCATGTTCTCTCACCTTACAGTGGACCAAGAGAGGACTACCGTTAACGCCATGGAGGACACTGGGGCCTGTGGCAATTTCATCGATTCGCAGATAGTCAACAAAAATAAAATACCACTAGTTATGAAGCATAAACCCTTGTCTGTAACTTTTATTGATGGATCCACCTCCCCTTCGGGGCCGGTGACCACCCAAACTCAGCCTCTGTTGGTTACCTGTGGAGAGGGGCATACCGAATACCTTGTATTCAATATTATTCCATCTCCCTTGTTCCCAATTGTGCTGGGCCTTCCTTGGGTAACCCTTCACCAACCTACCATACTATGGTCGGAGGGGAAGCTCCACTTACATTCCCTGTACTGCAACAATACGTGTTATCCCATCTCCCCTATTATGCAGATAGGCTCAGAGAGGGAGACACCCCCATCGTGTCTCCTGGACTTCGCGGATGTATTTAGCAAACGACTGGCTGAGACACTCCCTCCGCATCGGCCGTACGACTGCCCCATAGAGTTGGTTCCTGGCAGTCCCATTCCTACTGGAAGGATCTACCCTCTCTCACAACCCGAACTGGCACACCTGAAGGTCTACCTTGAGGACAATCTGAAGAAAGGTTTTATTCAGCCATCCACATCCCCTGCTAGTCCCGGCATGTTCTTTGTTAAGAACAAGGATGGTTCCTTACGCCCTATAACAGATTACCGAGGGCTTAACAAGATCACTGTGAAAAAACGCTATCCCCTACCTCTTATACCAGAGTTAATCGAGAGACACCAAACTGGATCTGAGAGGAGCCTACAATCTAATCAGAATAAGAGCAAGGGATGAGTGGAAGACCGCTTTCAGAACCCGCTACGGCCTCTTCGAATACACGGTCATGCCGTTCGGTTTGTGTAACGCCCCTGCCACATTCCAACATTTCGTAAATTACATTTTCCGAGACCTGTTAGATGTCTGTGTCATTGTATATGTGGATGATATCCTCATATATTCAGATAATCCCATGGAACACCGAAGGCACGTCAGCTGGGTCTTTGCCCGCCTCAGAGCCCACTCCCTGTATGTCAAGAGAAGTGTGTTTTCAAACAGACATCCATTTCCTTCCTCGGCTATAAGATCACCCCAGAAGGGATCCAGATGGACCAGTCTAAAATTGACTGCATCCTGGCATGGCCTATTCCACAATCTAGGTAGGCCTTACAGAGATTCCTGGGATTTTCAAACTACTACCGGAAATTCATCAAAAACTTCTCTGCCATCTTCAAACCATTGACGAGTTTAACAATTTCAAAGATCCCCTACGCGTGGTCAAAGGAAGCACAAGTTGCTTTTGATACCCTAAAAGCAAGATACACTTCTGCTCCAATCCTCCAACTACCGAACCCTGAATTCTGCTACGTACTGGAAGTAGATGCTTCCCACCTAGCGATAAAGGCGGTACTCTCCCAATGGCCCTCTCTCTCTCAACCTCTGCACCCAGTTGCATTCTTTTCCAGAACTCTGACCTCCGCGGAGAAAAACGATCCCATTGGAGAGAAAGAGCTACTTTCCATCAAACATGTACTGGCCAATTGGAGGCATCTCTTGGAGGGTACCTTATACCCCATCACCTTCTTCACAGATCACCACAAACTGCAATACCTGAAGATATGTAAGATCCTGTCCGCCCATCAGGCTCGATGGAGCCTGTTCTTTGACAGGTGCGACTTCCACATCTCCTGCCGTCCAGGCCCTCGGAATGTGAAGGCCGACTCCCTATCTCGTATGCATGAAGATTGCTTAGACAACCTTCCTCCTCTCTCAATTATCCCCTCGGAACGATTCATTGTTCAAGCAGTTAATGCAACAAAGCATCTCCAATAACGGGTCCCTCCTTCCCTCTGGACTCACACAAGACTCCAGGGGTTGTACTTCAAGGACAGCAAAATGTATGTACCCCTTACTATGCAACCCTCGGTGATCAAACTCCTACATGATGCCCCCTTAGCTGGTCATCCTGGCATGTCAAAAACTCTGGATCTAGTCAAGAGAAAATTCTGGTGGCCAGGGATGGCTAAATCCATCCACAAGTATGTAGTCACCTGTGAGATCTGCACTACTAATAAACATGAACGAAAGCCTCCATACGGCTTATTGACCTCGTTACCCATACCAAACCGACTCTGGGAGGTTATCTCTCTTGATTTCATAGTGGACCTCCCCAGATCGGATGGATTCAACACCACGGTGGACCTGCTGACAAAGATGGCCCATTTCTACCCCTTGAAAAAACTACCATCCTCAAAAGAGACAGCTCACACCTTTGTCACTCAAATACTCAAGTTACACAGCTTGCCTTGTCAGATCATTTCTGATAGGGGCAGTCAGTTCATCTCCAAGTTCTGGAAGGCTCTGTGTGGTGCACTCCAAATAGACCACCGCATGTCTACTGCCTATCACCTCCAAACAAACGGCCAGGCAGAACGTGTCAGCCAATCCTTAGAGCAGTACATCAGATGCTACTGCACCCATCTCCAGGATGACTGGTCCGACTTATTACTTCTAGCGGAGTTTGCGTACAACAATGCCACCAGTTGATCTACTCGACTCACTCTGTTTAATGCAAATTATGGGTTCCACCCTAACAACCTACCTTCATTATTTATTCCCAGCAATGTTCCCTCCTTGGAGGACTACCTCTCCTCTTTAAAAAGGACCACCGAAATTCTACACTCCAACTTAGAGGCAGCCCAAGACAAACAAAAATGGTATTATGATACGCGAAGAACAGCTCCCCTACATACCAAGTGGGTGACAAGGTAAGGTTATCCACAAAAAACCTGCTCCTTAATGTCCCCTCACGGAAGCTCGGCCGTCAGTTTGTTGGGCTGTTCCCCATGGAGAAAGTATTGAATCCCAACGCTGTATGTCTCCTTCTACCCCCGGAGTGGAGGATACACCCCTCATTCCACGTATCACTCCTGAAACCCTTCAAACCAAATCCGTTCCCCGACAGAAGACCATCTCCAACTCCTCCAGTCGAGGTCCAAGGGGAGATTGAGTATGAAATTGAAAAGATTCTTGACTCCCGTAGACGGGCTTCCTCACTCCAGTACCTTATTAGATGGAAGGGATATGGACCACTTGATGACTCGTGGGAGGACTCTGCAGATGTGCATGCACCTCGCTTGACGAGGGCTTTCCGTCGCAGGTATCCCGACCGGCCATCTCCGGCTGTGCATTCCACAGTGGAACGCAGAGTAACGGAACCGCGATCCATGGCCGGAGGATGCCGACGGTTAGCGTTACAGTTGGGGATTGCAGCATTCAGCTACAAAGAATCTTTCACCACATTTTTGGCAGATATGGTCGTGTTGGTGCCTATGTTAAGCTTTGTACCAAAAGTGGCTTCCAGGTTCCATCTACAGGAAGAGATAGTGCTCCCCAACCTTGACTCAAACAATGAAGGGCAAGTGAGCAGGTTGGATGTGGGTAGAACTCTGAGCCTGTATATCTCGGCTGTGACAAACATCCGATCCACAGATCATCTATTCATTGTCCCGGCCAGGGCAAACAGGGGTTCCAAGGCATCTGCTAGAACTATTGCCTCCTGGATGGTGATCGTTATCTCCTTGGCCTACAAATCCAAGGGGTTGGCGACTCCAGAGTCAGCCACGGCACATTCAACATGCAGCATCTCTGCCTCTTGGGCGGCCTCTACCCTTGTGTCGGCTTAGACTATATGCAAAGCAGCTACGTGGTCTTCGGTCCACACGTTCATGAAACATTACTGTGTTGAACCCACTTCGTTGACTACAGTGGGGTTTGGGCTCAGTGTTATTTCCTGTCTACTTCTGTCCAAAATTAAAAGCAGCATTTTTCGGCATTACCTGCCTGTGTTTGGACTAGTTATTTTCCATTTTTGTGCTGACATGGAGCGGTCAGGGAAAACAGGAAAATTGTATTTCATAATTACCTTTCCTGACTGTTACATGGCAGCACAGGATTCCTGCCCAGCCAGAGTGCTAGTGATGTAACGCTGGATGCTGCTGGGTGGCTCATTTCTATGAGTTCCGAGCCTTCAAGATTGGTAGGGAGGCGAGGCCATACCATTTGTGTGCTGCCATGGAGCGGTTAGGAAAGAAAAATTGTGGTAAGTATGTGTAACAGGCTTACCCGTCCTGCGGTCCCGGTGTGGCTCCGAGTTCTGTCGGATATGCCACGACGTCAGATGCGATGTCACGGGACTCCTCCCTCTCTCTCTGTTTAAGCCGGTGGTTGCACTTGCCTGGTGTTCGTGCAAGTGTGTAGACGCCAGGCAAGTTCCTCCGTCGGTCTGCCACGGACTCCCCACTCCTATTGGGCCGGTCAGAGCCCCAACTCCTCTCCTGCCATACGTCCTGTGTTCACAGGACCTTCCACCATCTCCAGGTGTAAGCCTGCTTTCTAAGGACTCTCTGCAGCCTCAGCCTGAGTTCCTCCTGCCTGCATTTTCAGAGCCTGCCGTTCCACCAAACTCCACAGGAGGGCACTGCTGCCACAATTTCAACCCTGAGAAGTCCCTCCAAAACTGAAAGTACACTTTATTAATTAAAAGACTGTTGCTATATTGATACCTGGATTATTCAAAGACTGTTGCTATATTGATACCAGGATTATTCAAAGACTGTTGCTATATTGATACACTGGGTTGCCGCCAAGCATCCAACTATATCTGCCGCTGTGATCCACACAAGGGTAATCTAGTGGGGGGCCTGCGTGTTAGAGTATGAAATACAATTTTCCTGTTTTTTTATTCCACATGGCCTTTGCTTTCACAAAATATACAATTGTTTGGGTGTTTTAAGCTGTTTTCTAGCCAAAAAAAATCAGATTTTATCATGTCAGTGCAAAAATTAAATTGCTCTAGACGGGAAGTGGTTTAACTGAAGCCAAAGGTTTATTTTTTATTTTTGATAGAGTGTAGAGGGTTAAAACTCCCCATCAGGTTTTTATTGCTGCCTGTGTGCCCTTTAGGGAGATTCACCCTCTATTTGTCCTGAAAAAAAATCAGGGAGATTCACCCTCTATTTGACCTGGGGAAAAAAATCCCAAATTTTGGGCTGTCACCAGAACAGAAATAGATAGGAAATCATCTATTGGGGACACTAGTTCTGGTGACCCTGCTAACCACCAGGGATTTCCCTCTCTTTGGAGGGATTTCATCTCACTTCCTGTTGTGGTTATTTGATAGGAACTGAATGGAAATCTTTCCAATGGGACACAGATGGCAAAATAAAAGCTGACAGTAGTTATAACCCTCCCTTTATCCAAAATGTAAAAAAATGTTTTGGCTTCAGGTCTACTTTAAATAGGGTAAACACACACCGTTATATACAAGACTAACGGGAGGGCAATAGGCATGTACGTTCTGAATCCTGGGCTTCGTAACTTCCTCTTTCTCTGCTTTCTGCATTACTAATCACATACAATCCTTTATTGCACATGGAAAAAAGTGTAAGAAATCTCCAGTTGCCTTTAATTATATCTAAACCCCAAAACACAAAAAGGAATATATTGCAGCTTATTTGTGGTGGCTGCATTTGTTTTTTCTTTTCAAGCAAGTGCAGAAAAATAAATACCTGTTGATCTCACCAGAAATCCAGTATCCCTGTAACCTGCTCTGCAATGGACAATGTTTTCAGCTTTCCCAGTTCTATTTTGTTACCTACAGAGCCCCCCCCCCCCCCCCCCCCCCTTCTGTTTTTTGTCGGGGGGGGGGGGGGG
>NW_017309066.1:27361-52212 GCF_000935625.1 Nanorana parkeri | reverse complement strand
GAAGTGGGTGAGCATAGGGTGACAACGCTGGTATTCTTTAGATATAGCACACTGAGCGTTTTCACCCTAGGACAAGAACTGTGTTACTGGAAGGATCACCAGGTGAAAATAAAGGGAAAAGCCTAAACGAATGAATGCACCACATTTAAGGAGTGGTAAGCTGCAATATATCACATTTTTGTTTCTTGGGTTTAGATACGCTGTTCTTAAGGTTAGCAAAGGCCTGTGTAATTTTTCCTGTATTTTTAAACAATAAAAGGATGACATTTTACATAGATCACTGTGTCAACAAATGCTTACATTTCATTTGTTTGATTAAAACGTAATTGCTTTTCCAAAATGAATAAAGTGCCTAAAAAGGAGACAAACAGAAATACTGTTTAGGGAGCATAACCATGAATACTAAAAACTAGACAGGCTGTTTTGTGATAGCAGTAGTTAATTCAACATATATTTGAGTACATAAATCATATTGACTTTCCAGCATAACATTCTGAAAGTGTGTTTGGGGATTAAATGATTTTTATAAAAAAGATACTGTTAGTTTAACTACCTTCCATTTGGCTGCTGTAATTAAACGGCTGGGCGGTGGCTTTCTTGATGCAGGTGGGGGTTTTAAAATGTCCTTGCCCGTCCCCACACTCGTGTGCGCTGCTCAAACAGCCGGGCATACGGGCCGCCCGATCATTGTGTGATGAATGTAAGTGTGCTCCCCCCTTGTCCGCAGCTGTGGCACGGCAGCTCTGTGAAGAGATCAGAGGGAGTTCAGTACACAATCTCCCGATGATCTCCCCTCCGGTCTCTGAATGCGGGAGTGATGTTTAGGGCTGCAACATCTAATCAATGTAATCCATGATAATGGATAATGAGAATCATTGTCAACGATTCTCATTATCGATCAGTTGATTCCGATTAGATGAAACCGCCCTCTACTGCAGCCACCACTCTGCTCCTCCATTCTCCCCTCCTCCCTGGGAGCCACTGCATGCTGTGGTCTGTGTCCCCTTCAATCAGAGGGGACACAGAGCGCTGCAGCTGGCACCCTGCGGGGATTAGAGAACGCTGTGCCTCTGCATTCCCCCCGCTGATGTGCCCCATTCCTACGATGCTGAGGCACCCCATTCCTCCTCTGCTGCCTTGCCCTGTTCCCCCTTCTCTGATGTTCCCCAGTACCTCCTATGCTGCCGTGCCCATTCCTCATCTGCTGCCGTGCCCCGTTCCTCCTCTGCTGCCGCGCCCCATTCCTCCTCTGCTGCCGTGCCCCATTCGTTCTCTGCTGTCCCTGTGCCCCCTCTTCTGCCTGTGGTAGAAAGCCGGCATCAAGTTTCCCATTCAGCAGCTGGGAGAAATAGCCAGCCTGCTATTTGATATTTTAAATTGCAATAGCCAATAGCAGGTTGGCTATTGCACCCGCCCACTACCAGTTGTAAATCAGCAAAGGTCCCTCCTTTCTCCTTTAGGTCCCCCCTCTGCTGATTGACAGTGGGTAGGTGCAATAGCCAGCTTGCTATTGGCTATTGCAATTTAAAATAGCCAATAGGAGGCTGGCAATTGCTCCCAGCCACTGCCTGCTGTGCTTACATTCAGCTGCCTCAGCAGGTAGCTGTCATTCCCCATTGCGATAACAATGAAGTAAAAAAAATAATAAAATGGTTAAATAAAATTAGAAATACCCCCAAAAAAATCCCACGACTCCGCAAACGCGAGCATACTAATGGAAACACAATACAGGTGCACCTACGTATTATTTTAAATAAAAGTTTGGCTATTTTATTTTATTGGAGTTTTACAATTCAGATTCTATTAAATCCATGAAAATAATTTAATTGTCTAATATAATACATACAATTATAAAAAAAACATATAAGAAAGGTAGAAAAAGTAATTTTTGGATTTGGACAAATTCTGCTGCAGGATGTATTGTGGGGCCATTCATTTCATTTCAATGGGATCCCAATGGGATCCCGCCCACACTGGAACACGCGGTACTACAATGCCATGCATGCTAGTGCCGTGCGATTTGCAGAAAAATGTGCATGCAGTTTTATTCTGAAGTAAACTTTGTTTGTAACACTCCATTTGTGTATTTCATTTTAACCACTTCCGGGCCGCAATACGTCTATAGATCTCTGCTTCCTCAGCTGCTTCCTCAGCTTCTTTGGGGTCCCTAGGTGACATTAGGAGTCTGAAAGACCCCTGATGTCTCCATAAAGAGGACCTGTCACAACCCATCTGCTATTACATAGGGGGCTTGTTCGCTCCCTATGTGATAGCAATAAGGTTAGTGTAAAAAAAAATGTAAACATTTTAAGTAACATATATATGTAAAATTCAAAAAATGCAAAACATTTTTTTAAAGTCCCCCGCCCCCCATGTGCACACACACACACACAGACAAACACGCGTTGGTGCACCTACATGCGAAAACGACAATTGCGCTACACATGTTACATATCGCTGCGAAAGTCGGAGTGAGAGTAATAATTCTAGAGCCATCAGTCACTGGTAGCACTGAACTGATGAGGCTTGACATGTTTGGTATCTATTCAGCCAACGTGACCCAATCTCCCATATTTTACCAAAAAATTGGGTATGATATTATGTTTCTGTGCACTAAATTTTAATTTAGTTTATTTTATCCTAAAAATACTGGTTTGATAAACAGTCGCCCTCACATACACACGCAAACATACGTCGGGTGCGCCTACGTGCAAAAATTACAATTGCGCTTATTGCGCTACACATGTTACATATCACCGTGAACATCAGAGTAAGAGCAATAATTCTAGGGCCATCAATGACTGTTAACACTAAATAGATGAGCAGTAAAAGTTTTTAAAGTGTCACCTTTGGCCATTTTTGGGTATGGTAGATTTTTGCTTTATGTTTGGCATCTATTTAAGTGACGTGACCCCAACTTTACACTTAGCACAATGCAGTCACGCAAGTACCGTTCTCCTGGCAACCGCCAAACCCAGACATGTCCATCAGATTGCCAGACAGAGAAGCGTGATTCGTCACTCCAGAGAACACGTCTCCACTTCTCTAGAGTTCAGTGGCGGCGTGCTTTACACCACTGCATCCGTCGCTTTGCATTGCACTTGGTTATGTAAGGCTTGGATGCAGCTGCTCGGCCATGGAAACCCATTCCATGAAGCTCTCTACGCACTGTTGTTGTGCCAATCTGAAGGCCACATGAAGTTTGGAGGTCTGTAGCTATTGACTTTGCAGACAGTTGGCAACTTCTGCGCACTGTGCGCTTCAGCATGCGCTAACCCCGCCCTGTCATTTTACGTGGCCTATCACTTCGTGGCTGAGTTGCTGTTGTTCCCAGTTGCTTCCACTTTGTTATAATATCACTAACAGGTGACCGTGGAATATTTAGTAGCAAGGAAATTTCACAGAACACCTGAATCCAATGATTTGGAGGGGTGTCCCAATACTTTTGGCAATATAGTGTTTTTTTCCAGTTTTTCTGTGTCATATTATAACCAATCTGCACCATATATAGATTGTATTCTGTCTATTTCACACATCAGTTTCCACTGTACTCTAAATCAGTTCTCTACAATGGGCTGCAAGTTTGACTCAAAACATGGAGGCAATCATTATTTGACCAAACAAATAGACTTTTTCTCCCAACTTGTGCCTTCATTAGACCATAAGGCTCATTACTCAAACACTCAAACACTAATCCCTCAAATAGGCCATTACCGCAATTAAGAAACCATGTATACAGTAGTGATGGGCCGAACATACCCGAGTTCGGTTCGAATTCGAACTTTAGAACATGGAAAAAGTTTGAATTCGAACTCAGACTCAATGAAAGTCTATGGGACCCAAACTTGGAAAATCAATTGTCCCCATTTTGAAGACTTACAGTATATGCAAGTTATTGGCCATAAAAAAGGTATGGGGATTCGGGTACTGTCCTGGGGGACATGTATCAATGCAAAAAACACTTTTAAAAAATACTGTTTTTAAAGGAGCAGTGACTTTAACATTGCTTAAATTGAAACAAAAAAATGAAAAATTCCTGTAAATATCGGTCCCCTTAAACTACCTGTAAAGTGGCAAATCTGTACACTGTATAGAACCTGCTGCAGAAAAAAGTGACATTTATAAAGAAAAAAAAAATGACCCTTTAGGTCTGGTAGGAATGTTAGGAGGGACCCCAATTAAAAAAGAAAAAGAAAAAGCACAGGGTTCCCCCCAAACGTTATACCAGACCCTTAAGATCTGATAGGAATTTTAGGAGAGACCCCATTTAAATAAACAAACAAAAAAAGTGTGTGAGGTTCCCCCGCAAAGTCATACCAGGCCCTTAAGGTCTGGAAGGAATTTTAAGGAGGAACCCCCCCCCCCTCAAAAATGGGGGAAAAATTAGGGTCTCCCCTAAAATTACCAAGCAGACCCTTGATCCGAGCGCAGGGCAGGAAAGGTTGGGGGGACGCCCCTGGAAAAGCACCTTGTCCCCATGCCGATGGGGACAAGGGCCTCTTCCCCACATGCCCTGGGGCGTTGGTTGTGGGGGTGTGGGCAGGGGTGCTTATTCACATCAAGGTACCCCTTTAACTACCTCCCGGCCAGCCATTGTAAAAAAACGGCCGGCCAGTAGCTTCCTGGATGTAACAGGCCGTGTATATACGGCCTATTAGCCCCGCCCACTCATGCACGCCGTGCGACGCGCGCAAGCGGGAAAGACGCAATATTTAAAAAACGGTAGCGCTGCCTGTTAACATACAAGCGATTCGCCTGCTATAGAGCCGGCAGATCGCTTGTATAAGCTGCTGGCCCATGTCCCCCCCCCTCCCTCCGCGGCCCCCCCTCCCGCTGTCACGCTGGTCCCAAGTTCCGCTGTGCCCGGTGCGAGCCCGGGACCAGCATAGTGCCACTCTGACAGGGGATCAGAGGGAGATACTCGATCTCCCTCCGATCCCCTCTCCGGTGGCAGAATGCGGAAGTGATGTATATTACATCACTTCCGCATTCTCGTGTCACTCTCCAGCTTGAGATGCTGGAGAGAAGCTGATGAAGCAGATCTCTGCTTCATCAGCTTCTTCAGGGGGGTCCTAGGTGACCCGTGATGTCTTCATAAAGAGGACCTGTCACATCTTTTGCTATCATATAGGGGGGTTTCTTAGCCCTATCTGTGATAATCTGCAATAAAGTTATGTGTGAACAAAAAAAAATAGGAAAAAATAAATAAAGTTTCCAAATTTTTTTTTAAAGTTGCACATAAAAAAGAATTAAGAAAAATAATTTTTAAAAAAAAAGTCCCCACCCATGCATACACGCATGCAAACATGCGTCAGGTGCGCATACCTGTGAAAACGACGATTGCGCCCATTACGCTTCACATGTTACATATCGCCGCGAACGCCGCAGTGAAAGCAATCATTCTAGGGCCTTCAATCACTGATAACACTAAACTGATGAGCGGTAAAAGCTTTTAAATCGTCGCCTATGGTAAATTTTGGGTATGGTAGTTTTATTTGCGATTTTGCGGGTGCGCGCAATTTTTAAGCTTGACATGTTTGGTGTCTAATTACCCAACGTGACCCCGTCTTTTATATTTTACCCAAAAATTGGGTAATAATAATTGTTTCCTAACATAATGTAAAAAAACCTTTATTTTTTCAAAATTTTCAGTAATGTTTCCTAAATATAGTAAAAAATAAAACCCCCAGTGGTGATTAAATGCCACCAAAAGAAAGCTCTATCTGTTCCCAAAAAATGGTATAAAATTCATTTCAGTACAGCGTTGCATGACGGAATAAATGTCAGTCAAAAAACCGCAGTGCTGAATACTGAAAAATGGCCTGGCCAGGAAGGGTGTCTAAACACCTGGTCTTCAAGTGGTTAATAAAGGGGCACCCAGATGTGCCCCCCTTGTGCATGAGTAAGGGGTACTTGTACCCCTACCCAGGGCCGCCGTCAGGGGGGTACGGCTGATAGCATTGTCACGGGCCCGGGCCACTATGGGGGCCCGTAGCTCCAAGCCATCATTTTTCGTATTGAATTATATTAAAAGTTCAATTTGCCTGGTCCCGGGCCCCCCGCGCTATTGGTATCTTCCCCTGAGCTTAGTGCCTTCAAGGGACGGAGCTTAGTTTGCACGGGCAGGAGCACGGAGGAAGAAGCCGACGAGCATGTCTGCTGCTGCTGACGCCTGCTGAGTCCGACTGCCTGGATGGGAAAGGTGCATCATACCCGTCCTCTCTATTCCTGCATCAAACCCATCCCCTCTATTCCGCATCATACCCGTCCTCTCTATTCCTGCATCAAACCCGTCCTCTCTATTCCTGCATCATACCCGTCCTCTCTATTCCTGCATCATACCCGTCCTCTCTATTCCTGCATCAAACCCATCCCCTCTATTCCGCATCATACCCGTCCTCTCTATTCCTGCATCAAACCCATCCCCTCTATTCCGCATCATACCCGTCCTCTCTATTCCTGCATCAAACCCATCCCCTCTATTCCGCATCATACCCGTCCTCTCTATTCCTGCATCAAACCCATCCCCTCTATTCCGCATCATACCCGTCCTCTCTATTCCTGCATCAAACCCATCCCCTCTATTCCGCATCATACCCGTCCTCTCTATTCCTGCATCAAACCCATCCCCTCTATTCCGCATCATACCCGTCCTCTCTATTCCTGCATCAAACCCATCCCCTCTATTCCGCATCATACCCGTCCTCTCTATTCCTGCATCAAACCCATCCCCTCTATTCCGCATCATACCCGTCCTCTCTATTCCTGCATCAAACCCATCCCCTCTATTCCGCATCATACCCGTCCTCTCTATTCCTGCATCAAACCCATCCCCTCTATTCCGCATCATACCCGTCCTCTCTATTCCTGCATCAAACCCATCCCCTCTATTCCGCATCATACCCGTCCTCTCTATTCCTGCATCAAACCCATCCCCTCTATTCCGCATCATACCCGTCCTCTCTATTCCTGCATCAAACCCATCCCCTCTATTCCGCATCATACCCGTCCTCTCTATTCCTGCATCAAACCCATCCCCTCTATTCCGCATCATACCCGTCCTCTCTATTCCTGCATCAAACCCATCCCCTCTATTCCGCATCATACCCGTCCTCTCTATTCCTGCATCAAACCCATCCCCTCTATTCCGCATCATACCCGTCCTCTCTATTCCTGCATCAAACCCATCCCCTCTATTCCGCATCATACCCGTCCTCTCTATTCCTGCATCAAACCCATCCCCTCTATTCCGCATCATACCCGTCCTCTCTATTCCTGCATCAAACCCATCCCCTCTATTCCGCATCATACCCGTCCTCTCTATTCCTGCATCAAACCCATCCCCTCTATTCCGCATCATACCCGTCCTCTCTATTCCTGCATCAAACCCATCCCCTCTATTCCGCATCATACCCGTCCTCTCTATTCCTGCATCAAACCCATCCCCTCTATTCCGCATCATACCCGTCCTCTCTATTCCTGCATCAAACCCATCCCCTCTATTCCGCATCATACCCGTCCTCTCTATTCCTGCATCAAACCCATCCCCTCTATTCCGCATCATACCCGTCCTCTCTATTCCTGCATCAAACCCATCCCCTCTATTCCGCATCATACCCGTCCTCTCTATTCCTGCATCAAACCCATCCCCTCTATTCCGCATCATACCCGTCCTCTCTATTCCTGCATCAAACCCATCCCCTCTATTCCGCATCATACCCGTCCTCTCTATTCCTGCATCAAACCCATCCCCTCTATTCCGCATCATACCCGTCCTCTCTATTCCTGCATCAAACCCATCCCCTCTATTCCGCATCATACCCGTCCTCTCTATTCCTGCATCAAACCCATCCCCTCTATTCCGCATCATACCCGTCCTCTCTATTCCTGCATCAAACCCATCCCCTCTATTCCGCATCATACCCGTCCTCTCTATTCCTGCATCAAACCCATCCCCTCTATTCCGCATCATACCCGTCCTCTCTATTCCTGCATCAAACCCATCCCCTCTATTCCGCATCATACCCGTCCTCTCTATTCCTGCATCAAACCCATCCCCTCTATTCCGCATCATACCCGTCCTCTCTATTCCTGCATCAAACCCATCCCCTCTATTCCGCATCATACCCGTCCTCTCTATTCCTGCATCAAACCCATCCCCTCTATTCCGCATCATACCCGTCCTCTCTATTCCTGCATCAAACCCATCCCCTCTATTCCGCATCATACCCGTCCTCTCTATTCCTGCATCAAACCCATCCCCTCTATTCCGCATCATACCCGTCCTCTCTATTCCTGCATCAAACCCATCCCCTCTATTCCGCATCATACCCGTCCTCTCTATTCCTGCATCAAACCCATCCCCTCTATTCCGCATCATACCCGTCCTCTCTATTCCTGCATCAAACCCATCCCCTCTATTCCGCATCATACCCGTCCTCTCTATTCCTGCATCAAACCCATCCCCTCTATTCCGCATCATACCCGTCCTCTCTATTCCTGCATCAAACCCATCCCCTCTATTCCGCATCATACCCGTCCTCTCTATTCCTGCATCAAACCCATCCCCTCTATTCCGCATCATACCCGTCCTCTCTATTCCTGCATCAAACCCATCCCCTCTATTCCGCATCATACCCGTCCTCTCTATTCCTGCATCAAACCCATCCCCTCTATTCCGCATCATACCCGTCCTCTCTATTCCTGCATCAAACCCATCCCCTCTATTCCGCATCATACCCGTCCTCTCTATTCCTGCATCAAACCCATCCCCTCTATTCCGCATCATACCCGTCCTCTCTATTCCTGCATCAAACCCATCCCCTCTATTCCGCATCATACCCGTCCTCTCTATTCCTGCATCAAACCCATCCCCTCTATTCCGCATCATACCCGTCCTCTCTATTCCTGCATCAAACCCATCCCCTCTATTCCGCATCATACCCGTCCTCTCTATTCCTGCATCAAACCCATCCCCTCTATTCCGCATCATACCCGTCCTCTCTATTCCTGCATCAAACCCATCCCCTCTATTCCGCATCATACCCGTCCTCTCTATTCCTGCATCAAACCCATCCCCTCTATTCCGCATCATACCCGTCCTCTCTATTCCTGCATCAAACCCATCCCCTCTATTCCGCATCATACCCGTCCTCTCTATTCCTGCATCAAACCCATCCCCTCTATTCCGCATCATACCCGTCCTCTCTATTCCTGCATCATACCTGTTCTCTCTATTTCTGCATCATACACGTCCTCTCCAATACCAGCAGCTATAGAGGAATACATCAGATCCCAGCAATAGTACATTATAGTATAATGTATTATTGCTGGGATTTTTTGTATTCCTCTATAGCTGCTGGTATTCTGCATTGCGCCGCATAATCATTATACAGCGCACTGCAGAATACCACCAGCTATAGAGAACTACAAATCCCAGCAATAATACATTATATACAGCGCAATGCAGAATAACGCCAGCTACCGAGGACTACAAATCCCAGCAATTGTACATTATGGTATAATGTACTATTGCTGCGATTTGCTGTATTCCTCTATAGCTGCTGGTATTCTGCATTGCACCACTGTATAATGTACTATATTGCACACCACACGCTTTTTTTACTTCCACCACTCCAAGCTTGCTCCTGTGATGGACTACAATCTCAGTACAAACTAGTAGTCCATCACTGGAGCCTTTTTTTTCTCATCCGATTAATCGAACTTAATAATCGGCTAACTAATCGATTTTGAAATTAATCGTTCGCTGCAGCCCTAATTTCAACTTCATATATTAAGTTGTAACAGTGCCTGAGGGATGGCCGGTGGGCGGACTCGATGGGACAGCCGGGTAAAAAAGCCTGGGGGGGGCCCAGGCCTAAAGTTGTGTAAAGGGCCCCAAAATTTCTGAAGGCTGCCCTGCCCCTACCCATTCACTAAAGTGTTAAAATAAATTTAAAAGTCCAAACTTTAATCAAAAAATCCTTTAATTGAAATAAAATCACAACAAAGGCTTTAGACAAGTCTTTTATTGTTAAACCCCCCCCCCCCAAAAAAAAATGGATCCACCGACATAATCCAGGGTCAATCACGACGTCCAGCCTTGTCCACGACGACGACTTGATGAAATAAAAAATAAAACAAGAAAAAAATAAATAGAAATTATTTTTTTTAAAAACCTGACACCCGTTGACCCGTCTACTCATGACGAACTCCCGCCGCAGAATGGCATTCTGACAGATGCGGGCAAAATATAAACAATTGGGCGGAGCTAGCGGTGATAGCTAGCTAGCTCCGCCCAACTGTTTACATTTGTCCGTCATCTGACAGGACTTAGCTGTGTGAGCCGAGTTTGGGCAAAGTCATCATGACCTTGCCCAATCATGGCTCTCACAGTTCTCTGTGTTGTGATGGGTAAAGTCTTGCACCTGATCTGTGGCCAGGTGCATTGCTTTGCCCAATCACGGCTTCACTGTGCAGTGCGCAGTGCCTTGTGGGGAGCTCGGTGGGCAAATAGCCCGCCGAACGCGAATAGCCCGCCGAACGCCCTAACAGTTAGTGTGTATGCCGAACACACAAACTGCCGATGTTCGAGTCAAACTGTTGTTCGACTCGAACATCGAGCCCATCCCTAGTATACAGTACATAATATACTGTAGATAGATAATGATAGATAGATAGATAGATAATGATAGATAGATAATGATAGATAGATAGATAATGATAGATAGATAGATGGAATGGGGGTTGTGATGAAGGATAGGTACTGATGAAGGGGGCGTCGCCCCCTTCATCAGAACATGTACACCCGTGGAATACTTGGGGGCAGAAGACTCTGGTTTTACATCAATACTCCAGCACGTCTTTGTTCGTGATTTTGTTTACTCATCATTGTTACATGCCTGTGTTCTACACTATGTGTGGAGGCGCTCCTTTTTGTTTTATGCTTTCCAGTTTGTAGGTTGCCCTGACCAGTGTGACTTTGTGACTTTGTGAGTGCGACTTTGTGACAATCCGACTTTGTGAGTGCGGTGGAATGTGAGGTCGCAGAGTCGGAGAGAAGTGACATTTCAAGACCGATCAGCTGTTCCAGGGCAGATCGGTTCTCCTGCACATAAGATTTGCGATGCCCATCTGCCCTGGAACAGCTGAGAAAGTGCTGGAATGCTTCACCTATTGGCGGTCACACATTCCACCGCCAAAAAACTGGGCGGCATTACATTGAAATGTGTGACCGGTCACACATTGTAACGTCACAAACTTTGATAGAACACCACCATCAGGGGGGACACGGCCAGTACCCATGTGAGGGGGGCCTCTTACATGAGTATCAGCTGTACCAGTGGCGGCATGGCAGAGGTGACAGGGGAGGGGTTGGAGGAAGCCGGGCACCAGCAGCAACAGGTAAGAGGAGTTGGGAGGAGGTACAGGGAAAGGGACCCTGGCGACCAGCCCACCTGAGGCCCTGTGGAGCCCACCATAGAGAGTCTCAGATGGGCTGTGCAGGATCTATGGTGTGCTCTGCAGGGTCTCAATTAAGCCCAGAGTCCAGTGCGTTACTAAGCCCACATATACCTATATACATACTATACATAGCATAAAGGTAAAAACCGATATATGACGTATTATCTTCATTTTAGATGTCAAAAGGGTTTTGTGGCTCCCGGTGTTCTCTTTTCTGTGGGAAACGTGTCCAAATGGCTCTTTGAGTGTTCAAGGTTGCTGACCCCTGGTTTAGAGGGACATTTTGCAAACTCTGACAGCTGAGACAAATTAGAAAAATTGCAAAAATGGTCTAGCCACCTGAGATCAAAAGTGGGGCCTGGCTGTGAAAGGGCATACATTTACTTCTGCTTACTCCTGAGGTCTGAGCTGTGGTAGGAGTCTCCAGTCAATTAGTGCCTTTGTTGCACACAAATCCCTACCACTTCTGCAGTGTTAGGGGGCTATCCACAGTCATCAGAGGCTATATAGTGACAAAGAGCACATTGGAACCTTCTAGAGTAGATGAGGAAAATCATGTTTATATATTCCTAAATACTTATCTCTGGGGAAAACATTGCATTTGACCCATCTAACAACAACCTGCTAAAATATTTTGGACCGGATCCAGTCCTACATAACTGTGACATTCCAAGTAGAACTATTTGAAGCATTCCTTTTAATACATGGAGGTTGGGTTGAGTTGCTTGTTTTTCCTCTGCGAGCAATAAGGGTAAAAAAGATTGCAAGTGAACAAAAGCATTTAAATAACAGGATACTGTTGGTGAGAAATACCCCGACCTTCCTGTAAATTCACGTCACTGGATCCCCAGGAGACAAAGGTGTGTGAACTACTCGGTAAAAAATTAGGATTTAATAGGAGACCTTGCAACATTGTTTACAACAAAACAACAGAAACTAATTGTTCCATGAGGAGCAAATGAGCAAATAATAGAAACACATATCAATATAATCAGGAAATTACATAATGTCTGAGCTGATTACTGAAAATCAACTTGTTCCAGTAGTTCAGATTCTGTCATATTTTGACTTCTTAGGAAGACGTTTTTTTTATTATCTGCAACCTTTTTTGATGTTGCAATAATGCTCAGCTCTAAGAGCATACAGGAAGTTATGTTCTATGAACATTGACCAACAAAGGCATCAGCAGGGCTGTTTTCCTAGAACCAGATTTTTATTTAAACCTTTGTATTATACAAACAGCACTCTAACAAAAATCACTGCTCTGAGAAAAAACCCAATATATTAAGGTGGTGTTTTTGTTAACAGCTTGATGCAAACAACCTGATTTGTTTGCCAGAGTTTTGGAGTTTATAGTAACAACCAATAAACTGACATCCCATATACAATATTTTGGGTGTTCATTACATTTCCTTAGTAGCTCATCAGCATTAGGTATCCACAAAGGTAGATGAATAAGGTCTTGCTGATACTGAGCACATGTGACACACTCAGACTTGTCCCTTAATGGGTATCTATAAAAAAATAAAAGTGTATTTCTATATTGAATTTCCATCCCATTGAAGTTCTATCCCACTCCTAATAGCCATAAAGATGTAGAAGTTTGTAAACATAAATATTGAAGATGCCCATAGGATGTACTTCCTACTTCCTTCAATTTAATTGATGACTCAGCGCTGAAGGGGGTCACCCAAGGTGTGTGCAGACATTACTGCATTTACTGCCACAGCCTATTCAGTACCGCTATGGTATTTGTATATTAATTTAAAGAAGTAGTCCACCCAAAGGTGACATTTGAGTTTGGCTAGGTTCTGAAGAGTAAAACATCCTAACAATTTTATGCTTGTTTCATTTTCTGGTGGTCATATATTTTCATTTAATTAGGTTTGTACATTATGAAATCTAAATTCAGTCTATATATTATAAATGTTGTAACAGTAACAGTGGAAACAACCCTGTATAGCAGGAGACTCTAATGCACATAGAAACAGAACTGCTGTTAGCTATGAATCAGGTAACCCCCCCAACCCACTCAAACAGTGAAATAATGAGAAAGTATAGAGGCTTCCATGTTGACTTCTCCTGAAATGGGTATTTACTCAGCTGTCATGCTGATCTGGTAGCTTTAATACTTTCTGAGGCACAAACCTGGAACAAGTATTCACTTGTTCTGACTTCACTCTGTCATACCAAGGTGTATGCTTCTGCTGAATCAATAAGCAGAGACAGCCAGGCAACTAATATTTTTAGAATGAGGTCAGCAATGGTAGTTGTTCCGCAATGGCACAGGTGATCAAGAGCAACCAATAAAAATCATGCCTTCATTGATATGACTATAGTTAACCAAACTAAGGCCAGCTTATAAAGGTCAACATCATCTTTTCAATATGCACTACCATACCTTTTCTGCATTAGGATGAATTTGTTTCAACTCCAGACAAGTTAAAGTACAATTAAAGGTCCCTGAATGACAAGTCCCAAATCCAGTTATTATGTGATTCATAATACTCATAAAGTTAAAAAAAAAGCTTCCTATACCTTCCATGACTGAACTAAATTATCCTTCATTTGTGCTTCACATACTAACGCTCCCAGGCACTGCAGCTCACTGTGGGAGAGTTTTAGCAATAGAGTCAATTCAGAAAGTAATGGGGGCAGGACTAGGTGTAGCTAAGTGCTGATTGACAAGATACCCCTGAATAATTGTAATCTTTACTATATTTGGTTCTGATTTCATGATAGTTTAAGAACTGTTCATTTATGAGAAGACAAACTTTGGCGCTGTCTTAAAAAATGACTTCCAGCAAAAACATGTTTTTTTACTATGTACAGACACTATGATGATGCTGCCATTAGAGCAAGCAGATCAAATGAAATAAGCATTCTTAAATTAGTCAGAACAGGCACACACCAGGGCCAGGGGCTCAGTAGTAGTCACTAACTGTTGCCTATTTTTTACACCACTGAACCCAATAAGGTTGAGCTAAGGTATATCTAAGAGGGGTCTAACCACCGCACAGCAATTTTTTTTAATTTTTCACACTCATGCTTAAATCTGCATTTTTTGCTATTTAAAATCATTTAAAACCCACAAAACCCAGTATTTTCTGAAAGCAGAGGCCCTGTAAAATAAATTAGAGGCCATTGCAATTTTTTAGGTTGCACTATATTTGCGCAACTGTTGAAAATGAAATCAGGAATCAGGAAAAAATACACTACAATTCATTTTAGTGCACACAAACACAATATAATACCCATTTTTTTGTAAAATATAAAACATTGGGACGTGTTGAGTAAATAGATACCAAACATGTCTAGCCTTAAAACCATGTACCTGTGAGATGGGAAAAAATTACCGCACCCAAAATTGTCCATTGGTCACGCATTTAAACCTTCACAGGTAATCAATTTAGAGTTACCAGCGAATTATGGCCCTAGAATTATTGCTCTCACTTCGAAGTTCACAGTGATACCTAACATGTATTGTACAATTGCTGTTTACATACTACATGTGCATGCTCTACGCATACATTTGCATTAGTGTGTGTGCTAACGGGCAAGGGGGTTGCTTTACACTTTTTTTGTTATTTTTGTTTACTTTATTATAATGTACCTTTTAAAAAAACGTTTGATATGTAATGGAGTGGCAGAGGACAAAGATCCATGTAATGGGAGTCCACGGAAGAGGGGGCAGCACCCCACGAGTTATGCAAAGCTGATCAGGCAGCTCTACAGCCACCCAGTTCACTTTTACTAGATAGCCAGGAGCCAGCTGAACAAAATCATGACAAGCTCATGGCTGCAGTTTATTTTACCCACTTGTGATTCGTGACATGTATAAACATCCTCTGGATGTCAAGCAGTTAATATAAAAGCATAAAACACATATTTAGGTATGTATCATCTGTAAAATACTGCTATACTCACCTTCTCTATGGTGCTGTCTCCCACAGACATACCTGCCCAGGGATCCAGCACTGCTCATCTTCTGGGCTGAATGGAAATTAGTGTGCTTCAACCCACTCCCTGTGAGCCAAGGGCATTGTAATGTTACATATGCTTTGTGATAAACCTTTAAGATTATTTGTGTTTTATCTGTCTGTATTTGTCCCCACACCTTCAGTTTTCCTCTGTGTAAATAGCTCCACTATACTTTTTTATGTTCCAGTCTGCAGCTCAACCAGATGTCCTTTGCTGAGTGGGTTGTCAGATGTCCTGTGTTCACTGTTGTAAAGATCTGCACAATTTGGATTAAACTTCTTAACGATCTTCAAGGTGTCATTTAGATTGAGTCAACTGTCTGACAACTCACTTAAATTGGGGTTACTGCCCTCTCACCACAACTGTAGGTTACATATACCACACTTTCAATGCTTAGACTGGGGAGGCAGATCAGGCACCTGCCTCTAACCTTGGACTTACAGAAGACTGCTGCAGCATATAGGATCTACTGGAATAAAAAGATGGACAAGAGAAAACAAGAAAAAAAAGTAAAACCAAAGCATATTTTTCTTTTGGATACAATATGGAAGAATTAAAACCTCTGCCATGTTTTTGTTGCTGTCTGTGCCTCCACTGGGGAATTTCACCCTCTCTTTTGGTCCTGGTGACCAATATCCTTGGTACAGAAAATAATGGGAAATTCAAATATTTTGAGTTGACGCAGTAACAGAAGGTGACGAGAAATCTTCTAATGGGGAAACCTGTTCTGGTGACAACTGTCGAGGAGGGGGTATCCCATTATTTTATAGAGGTATCCTGTTACTTCCTGCTGTGTCTCTGGGATAGGAAGTAAACAGAAATCTCCCCGTTGAGACAGACAAAAAAATTACTCAATCCAAACTTAAAAAATGGCTTGGCTTTACATATATTTTAGCAAGTAAAGATGACTGTTGCTTGACATCAGTCTGATGTTGTATAATTGCAGTATGAAACTAACGACCTATTGTTTGTTTTTTTAGTTCTAAAAAATGGGCAGAATGGATTTCAGCTTCATGAGGCAATATAATTTAGGTCTTTTCAATGTTAAAATAGGTTCAAGGCTACCAAGTAACCTCAATTCAACACGTGTGATTGATGTTCACTTATTGTGCGATTGTTACACTTCGCGGAATATACAGAGAATAGAAATAATTTTCCCTTGGTGTGTAAGTCAACAAACTATTTGGGAACTCATGGGAAATAACAGAGCATAAACCAGACATTCCATTCCAAAGTTTCTATTTATGTATGTTTCATTGTTTTTCCATTTTGAAACCATAATTTGCCTTGCTGGTCTCATTCTGAAACATAACTGTTTTTGTTTATTCCTCTGACACATTAAGAAAGGTATGCCCGGAGTTATTTTTACCTGATTTGACGGAAGGCTGAATCAAGTCAAACAATACAATGGACTTCAAAACATTTCACACCTAAGCATGAATTCCATCTATTGCAAAACAAGAGGACTAATCAATAAGAGATTATCTAAAGTTGGTAGTTGGCAAGCAACAGCCCCTGATATCATATTAGGGTCATGCCTAAAACAAATGGGCTTTTTTGGGCTAAAGTGGATACCTTTCTAGGAATGAGATGTGATCCTTGAGCACCCTGGAGTGAAAACTTCTCTAAGCTGGCCTGTCTAGATAACTTTTGTCTTTTGTCTCCCTAAAGCAGGTCTTTCCCTGTTACTGCCTTTCTATGGTTTGTTCCGCACTGTGTTTCTGTGTGGAAGTGGTCATCTTGGTAGGGGAGCAAAGCTTTTGCTCCCTTGTGTAAGAGCTGCCCTACTGATGACAGGTAATTTGAACCCGTGTAGTAATGGTCAGGAGCTGTAGTAAGCACAGATCCACAGGCTGGATGAAACAGATGGATGGAAAAGGCCTGGTACAGCATTATTTCCACCAAGGAATGAGCAGCATAGTAGTGAGATCACTAAATTCCATGAAACAAGCAGTTAGAGGCAGCAGTGCCATACAAAATTGTACCCTGCAGATATACAGCTGAAGGAACAGGAATCAAGATAAAACATATTTTTTCAGGGTATTGCTTATATACAGTATATTCATACAATGTGCACATGCGGATGTGTGCTGTGCAATGCATTACATTCAGGGCCAGATTAATAGTATCACGGGCCTGGTGCTGAGGATTTTAATGGGCCTTTTTATGGAAATAGCAGCGGTCACTGGGGCCCTCTTTCTCCTGTCGGGCTGTGATTTGTAGTCTCACTTGGATTCAGTTGCAGCTGTGACCCCGGTAGATCTGCCACTGACTCCAAGCTGTAGAGGGACTACAAATCTTAGCAATACATTATACAGCAATGCAGAATACTGCCAACTTAGAGGACTACAAATCCCAGCAATAAATTATACAGCAATGCAGAATAATACCACTAACTATAGAGAACTACAAATCCCAGTGATGCATTACAGAGCAATACCGAATACCACTAACTACAGAGAACTACAAATCCCAGCAATACATTATAAAGCAATGCAGAATGGCACCAGCTACAGAGGACTACAAATCCCAGCAATAAATTGTAAAGACTGCAGAATAATACCATCAGCCATAAAGGACTACAAATCTTAGAAACACATTGTAAAGCACTGCAGAATACCATCAGCTATAGAGGACTACAAATCCGAGCAATACTTTGTACAGCAATGCAGAATATTATGACGCTACATACTCTGTGTTGTTCCAGGGTCTCAGGAGAGCTGTGCGGGGTTTAGGGGGGCTGTGCAGGCTCTCAGTAGGCTGTTCAGGCTCTTAGGTGGCCAGTGCAGGCTCTCAGGGGGCCAGTGCAGGCTCTCAGACGGTCAGTGTGGGCTCCCCGGCGGTCAGTGTGGGCTCTCAGGCGCTCAGTGCGAGCTCCAGGTTGCCAGTGTGGCCTGACAGGTGGTCAATGCAGGCTCTAGGTGGTCAGTGCAGGCTCCAGAAGGTCAGTGCGTGCTCTCAGGTGGTCAATGCGGGCTCCAGGTTGTCAGTGCAGGCTCCAGGTTGTCAGTGCAGGCTCTCAGGTGGTCAGTGCGGGCTCCTGGTAGTCAGTGTAGGCTTCAGGTGGTCAATGCGGGCTACAGGTGGTCAGTGCGGGCTCAATGTGGTCAGTATGGGCTTTCAGGTGGTCAGTGCGGGCTCCAGGTGGTCAGTATGGGCTCTCAGGGGGTCAGTGCAGGCTCCAGGTGGTCAGCGAGTGAGGCTGGCGACTATGGCTCTCTGCTCAGGCATATCAGAGGTCTGCTCAGGCATATCAGAGGTCTGCTCTATGGGGCCTCTCGCGCCATATTGAGGAGCGAGCGGCCCTCTTTTATGCCTGAATAGAGGTCCACGGTTGCCTTGATTTCCATCAGGCCGGCAGCGATTCAGGTCGAGGTGGCAGATTCGGGTCAGCCGTGCCTATTTGCAGGGGGGGGGCCTGGAGTGGGAGCTCCACCTGCCCATATGTTAATCCGGCACTAATTACATTGTTTACTTATTTTAATTTTATTCACTTTATTGAATGTTTTTGAGTTTCACATTCTTGAACTTCACAAGAAATGGAGAGTTTATGCTTTAACGGGAACACTCTACCCCATTCCTCAACAATTCTATTTAAAATGATAAAGTATTAAAAGCTAAAATAATTGCAATAATAATATTTTAATATTTAAGTATTAAAAATCCTTGCAAAATGTATAATCTTTCAGGAATTTTTCTTTCTTATTTTGTTTTGTGATTAAAGACAGATTATACTATAAAGTATTGGGTATGCAATACAGTCTATGACACTAACTCCAAATGAACAAATAACTGAAAATATGGCAGTTCTGTATTGCAGCAAAGTAATGTAATTTTAAAAACTCTTGTTTACAGAGACCATGTGGCACTTACAATGCTGCAGTGAGCGCACCTTAATCCTCTTAGGCAGACAAAAGAAACAGGTGGAATCCATTCTGACTTCTCTGCACTGTCCTCCATGCACTGAACAAACAGAATCTGACTGAAGAATTCAGTAGGATTTCTCCCCAAAATCTCTCTCAGCTACTCTCTTCTACAAAGCTCTCTCACAGATATCCTTCTTCCTAGACTGGCAGAACATTTCTACTTCTGATGCCATACATTCTGCTGGCTGGCACATGTCTCCATTTTCTGTAGCCATCCCATAGAGGTAAATTGCAGTGGTCATTTTGGTATGGTCTAAAGTCAATTGAATTTCTTTGCTTCAAAGCTGCTGGGAACAAAGTGACTTCTAGTGGCAAAGAATAGTCTTGTAAATGTAAAATAGTAAACAATTGCTGGCACATTGCTTGAAAGTGAAACAGTTCGGCTGAACACCTACACAATAGGTAGCATAGCAAATGTCTCTGAGGAAGCTACAAGCTGGGTTTTTTTCATATCAATGGGCTTCCTTAACGTGTGTTAACGCATTGCAGTAGCCCAATGCATAGTGTGAATAAGGCCTAAAGTCAACCTGTGGTTTAGCTCTCCAAGGTAAAGCAACAGATTTGCTATAATCCCTTATCCCTCTCTAGCATATACTTTTCTTTCCTTCCCTACCCCATTGCTCTTTTTAGCACCAGAAGTTGAACAAAGGACTTAATGTGACAGTGCTGAGCCAATCAGCACTCTCACCCAGGAAGTCCAAATCCCTGTGTAATCTACGACTCTAAGAACTCATAGCTTACACTGGGGCTTCCTTCATTACTGGCAGATGAAAAAAAAAAGGGGTGGTAGCAAAAACATGGTAGGTGTGCACCTCTGGGGAGGACAATGTTAGGGAACCAAGAAACCAGACTGATCCATACGGTGATCTTGTTGATCCAGCCTAGAGATCAACATGGGTAAAGTAGGAATACCTGCACTGTCAGGATTCATGGAGTACTGTTAAGGAAGCAAGAAACCAGACTGAAACTTGAAGTGTAGGTTTAAAATACAAAAGGAGTTTATTGAAAACAGCAATAAACATAAATGGCAAAAAACAATGGAGAAAGTCCAGGACGTAGTCAGTACCAAGCCAGGGCTCAGATGCCAAAGCGCGTAGTCAGCCATGCTAGGTCAGGGAGCATGGAGAGCACGATGCATGGAAACAAAGCTAGAGTCAGGAACCAGAAGATCAGTCAGCCAGTGCCAGGATCATACACGGAAAATAAGAACAAACGGCAGCACACTTGGCTGATCAGAACAAACGCAAGGGCGGAGACTGAATGTGCAAGGTGAGGTTAAATAGTGACCTGGTCCCTGCATCATCACTGTGGGACAGGAATTACCCAGGAGCCTAGCCAGTGCAGCAGAGTGATGATGTATGTTGGCTTGGACATAAGAGGGCCCAAAGAGCAGCCACAGTGTCACAAACACCATGCTGCATGTAACTGCACAAGGGAAGGGTGAGAAACCCTGACAACCTGTTGCTTTGCCCTATCAGGGAAAAGCACAAGTTTACTTTAACTTGCAAAACACCCACAAGTATGAAACAATTTCTTAAAAAACATTATACAAATACCATTCGGAATCTGATATATTGAAATAATAAAATGTTCCATGGATTAACACACAACTGGGGCAAATTATTATAATTTTGTGTTTGTCTCAGAAATATTTTTTCATTTTATTCCAAATCATTCATAATACAAGTCTTCCAAAATCTACTTTCATATAACTCCCTTCTAAAATTAAAGAACAATTTCTACAGCTTTGTTTTTCTAAGTATACATGGTGGTCTTACCCCCATACTCTGAGCATATCTTTTTTGTTTTCATTGGATTCCTCTATTTACCGAGCACAGTTTAATCTGTGTCAAAACACAAAAAAAAATAATTTAAAATGTCTAACTGTTTCTGGTGTATGTAAACGGAGATGACTAATTGAGTTTCTGCTTTAGTGAATTTGCCAAGAATTCATAGACCTCCACAGTGTTGCGATATTGACTGTTCTTCCCTGCAGTTTTGTCACCAATATTTTGACAGGAACTACTAGTGGTGACTTCTTGACCACACTGACACTGCTTGTCTCATCCTTTCTTACCCCTGTATTAGTAAGGAGTATTCGCAATTCAAACACTTTATTGATGTCTTTGTTCATTTTAGTTGTCACTGCATGTCACCAAAAACTATGTTAAAATGTAGGGTGGCATTTCTAGGATTTTGCAAATTGTAACATATTCCCTACCAATTATTCTTTGTTTTTATAACACCTAATTCCTTTTGCCCTTTCCTTGATTATTCACTGTATCTACTACTTTTACATTTTGATGGTTGTAGTGAGCAATTTTTACAAACATAAAGCCCTACACGTCCCGAACAATAAAAGCCTCTGAAACCCTTAATATACAGTTAAAAGCTTCTGTATGATAGTTTAAAAAAGTTCTAAATCCAGTTACTAAGTAGTGCAGAATCCCCATAAAGCAAACAAAAAAAATGCCCTTTACTTTTCCTGCCTGAGCCAAATTCTCATTTGTGAGACAGACTCCACACTTCAAAAAGCTCACAATGGGAGGGTTTCAGTAAAAGAAGCAGTGCTGACAATCCAGAAAGTAGTGGACAGGACAAGATGTGGCCAGGTGATGATTGACAAGGTACAGCATTTAAAAAAAAAATCCCACTGTAGTGTAATCATGCACAACCTACAAAAGAGTGGCAACTCTGCTCTCATGTCGGGAGCAGTGCAGCATTGTTTCCACACGTTTACACAGGGAGTTACAATCCACAACTCCAGTGCTTGATTAATTAGTACTCCAGGCAGGTTCACAGGTGCAGGCAACCATGGGTCCATCAGGTCCTATACGGGCATTTTAAGCTACTATGAAACCACATACAGCTGCTCTGCTCCATACAAGTTTATTATCGAACTTACGATACAGCTCTGTTCAGAGCTAACTATTGATGCATATCACTCTGTTTCAATGCTTAGATATAGAAGTCATGCTTTCAAATTACACAGCAACTGACTGGCAGATAACAGAAAATGCATATTATCTCACAAATAGTATCAGACAAATCAGCCATATTGCTGATCACTTACTGCAGAACCTTCTTGTGTAAACAATTTTATATCTTGTGGACTTGCATTACGCTAGTTGAAAAGATTGCCTCTGTGAAATAAATTAGTGAATGTTTTCATGTAATATTGCATTATGGCAATTAGATGGAGGAATATATCTACACAGAACATATGTTCACAGTTGTTCCTACACACAGTCATAGTGTATGTGTGTAGCTACTATACATACACATATAAAGAGAACCTCTGGTTTCCCCATTAATGCTCAATAGCATTGATATTGGAATCTCCCCCGATGGCTATTGCAATCTACAGTTAGTGATTTGATCTGGTGATTTTTTTTGTTTCAGTTTTAAAAACATTCATACCGATAACACTCAGGTGTGTCTCTACACTTATTGCCACCTGAGATGGGGGGGATTTTCTGGTGGTGCACATTATGGGGGTGTGGGTGATGGCAGGGGCTCTGTCAACTCTGTCTGGTGTTCAGCCCAGCTCACTGACATCATTAGTTACCAGGAACTGGGTGGGACACCAGCCAGAGCATCCGCTCAGCTCCTGGCAACCAGTGACGTCAGTGAACAGTCATGTCAGTGAGCATAGTTGGTGAAAGGTCATTTGTTTATTAACTCATGCCATGTGTTTTTTACATTAGAAGAAGCTGGCATTGTGGTTACTGCTGACCTCACAATCCACTTATAAAAGGAAGCAGGCACCATAATGATTTCCATTACATTATATAGCGCTTAGAAATGGGTAATAGATTTAATCCAGTGTGAAACTGCAATAAAAACAGGTTCATCAGCTAGAACAAGCATTCTATACAACCATTTGTGGCAACAGTAAATCACTTAACCACTGCCTATATATACAGGTGAAACTCGAATAATTAGAATATCGTGCAAAAGTAATTGCAGTAAGTGCTGCAAAAGGGGCCCAAACCAAGTACTGAGTACATATGCATGGTTGTACTTTTCAGAGGTCCGATATTGTTCTATGTACAATCCTTGTTTTATTGATTGCATGTAATAATCTACTTTTTTGAGGTTGTGGATTTGGGGTTCTTGGGGTTTTCATGAGCTGTAAGCCATAATCATCACAATTATGACAAATCACGGCTTGAATTATCTTGCTTTGCATGTAATGAGTCTATCTCATATATTAGTTTCACCTTTTAAGTTGCATTAGTGAAATAAATGAACTTTGCACGAAATTCTAATTATTCGAGTTTCACCTGTATCTGCTGTGTGTTTCATTACCAGCCTTACCAGCAGGGTCAGTGAACATGTCACTTCTGTTCTTTATTCCATGCCATTATCCTGTGTGCCGTTGCAATGCCTTTCAGCTCTGTGTGGCATCCTGCCCAGCCCACTCACTGTGTTCCTACTGATATTGTTCATAGAATATTAGCACTGTCCTAAGCTCCCCAACTCACCTTTTAGGCCCTCTTTCCTGTCAGAAGGCCAGTGAACAGCTCTTAAAACTGTGTCCCCTCCTTTAGTGCATAGAGAACAACATGGCATATCATTTTAATGTGGGATAGGGCATGGAAGAATTAAAATACGTCTGCCTGTAACCATATCACAGATATTTTTGAAAAACATCTAGTCCCCTATGAAAAGAAATCCCTCAAAAAGAAGATGGTCTGGTGAATAGATCACAATTAGTTAAGTAATATAACAAATTTAATGATTAATAAACACATAAAGATACCTATACAAAACATTTAAAAACATTAAATGAAGAAGCCCCGGCCATCGGGGGGAAACGCGTCAGGATAGCGTGGGTTCCAGCTTCCCAGAAACACCCATAATGGATCACTTAATGTTCGAGTGAAAGCAGGACAGGGGATCTGTGCAGCTGCCGAGTTCAGTGGATTGGACAACCTCGATGCGGTCTTTGCCTGAGCACAGCGGCAATAGATTGTACTCACTGTGGCCGAGACCGGGAGACGGGAGTGAATCCCTGTCAGTGTAACATACACAGTTCCTATTCCTCCCCAGGTCACTGAACACACTGCCGAGAGGACTTTTATCAAACTTCATCCCACAGTGCGGCCGCACGAGTGGACACTCTCCCTATGGCTTCTTGCCCTCAAATTGGAACTCAATCCCACACAGTGATATAAATCAGACGGGGGAAGAAGCATAACAAAAGGAACCACTGCTCCGCTACTGAAGGGGATCCCTTTGAAAAGGAAATTGCTACAATTGGATACCATGTTGTGAAACAGTCCACTTACAAATATCGTTGTGAGACATATTAAGTACTATTTCCACCACGAGTTACAAACACAACGTGAGTACAGTTCGGCTAGTCTATTTTTGATATATCTTCATTGTACTTGCACCAGAGACTTCCTGCCCCCCCCCCTTTTTTTATGAGATTTATATTTCCTGGCTCATCTCATGTCGGCATACCTACGGGTC
>NW_017309066.1:23056-27069 GCF_000935625.1 Nanorana parkeri | reverse complement strand
AGCGTTAGACTCCTTTTTTGTCCCCTTGCCTTTCTAAATCACAGAGATTTTTGCTCACTCCCTGTCCCTGTGACACCGGAACAAGAAATGGATAGGAAGACCTGGACAGCATAAAATCTTTCTCAAAAGTTCCAACCTTTCCAAACTTTAATAAAAATGTGTCTGTGTTTATGTGCCCATTGGAAAGATTTACCCCAATTTTCCTTAGTAAGAACACAGAGAGCTGTAATTGGGCTTTGGACAGGATATACAGCTCACTGACACACTGCACGGTCTGGAGTTGCTCTTTAACACTTTCTCTGTTCTGTCTCTTCCGCACATAATGAGAGATTTTCAACAGATTTCAGCTCATGATTACACAATTGTCCTATCAGCGAGTCCAAACCTGAAAGGGAAAATCCCTACAGATTTCATTCTTTATATTTAGTAATCTCGGCCTGTTCTGCTGTTGGCTTAGAATGAATGTGTACATTGAGATTAATATCCAGAGCTTGGCCTAGATCACTCCACTTCCAATCCCCTCTGGTATGACTATCACTCCCTACATCATCAAAGTCTGGAAGGCTTCCAGTTCTGACTTTCACTGATTAGCTAGAAGTCTTAAGTTTTACTTTTATTTTAACCTCAACATAAATATGCAAAATGTTCTTTGTCAGTTCCTAATCTGGAACTAGTTAAGTGTGATATTGGTATGAATCTTTTTACATTTTTGTTCCATTCAAAAAAATTTATTTTATTGTTTTTTGCACAAAGATATACAGAATACAAAGATACAAAGAAAGAAAACGTTGTCTCCTTCACGGGGTACATTCCACCCTACTTGTTAGCTGCACATAATAATCATATTTCAAAACGTCACAAACTCGTTGAAATCCGTTATCGCAAAAGAACTGTGTATCAGTTTGTAGGTCTCGCCTGTACCCTGTCAGTCTCCCATTGAATTTCAGCGGGTACCAAAAGGAAACGTAAGAAAAAGGTAAGGTAAGAGAAGAAGAAGAAAGAGATAAATACAAAGAAAGAAAGCTCCGCTTACACAACCACCCAAGGCGGTCCCAACAGTCCTCTGACCCTCTAATGTCCTCTACCCGATGGGTCTCCCTGCTCGCCCTGTGACCTACCCCCTTCTCTAACATTGTTGAACTCCGCGCTACAGCAGAACACAGTCCAGGGTGCCCATAGTTTCGCGCATCTGTCCATACGGTCGTGTTTGGTAGCCATGAGCTCCACCATCTCACAAATATGCCCTACCTGTTGGATACATTCCCTCAACGTGGGGGCTCTAGTCTCCCTCTATAGCCTAGGAATGAGTGATCTGGCCGCGTTGATCATATGCTTCTCCAGGGATTTGGCCGGGCCCCCTCTGTTTTGTTCATGGAGATGTAACAGGAAGACTCCTGGAGAGTATTCTACTTCTCCACCCAAGATTTTACACATCAATCCATGCACCTCCCTCCAAAATGGTTGGATGGAGGTACATGACCAAAAAATATGTAGCAGATTTCCACATTCTGAGTTGCAACGCCAACATTCGGCTGGTATCGTGGGGTCCATCTTATGCAGAAGCGCAGGGGTTCTATACCATCGAGTAAGTATTTTGAAATTAGTCTCCTGTGCTTTACTGCTTATCGAGCATTTGTGGGCCCCCCAGCATATGTTTTCCCAAGTATCCTCTGAGATCTCCCGTGCCAGATCCCCCTCCCATCTCCTTCTCAGTGACCGTGAGCGCATGGAGGAGTAGTCTGTCAATAATGCATAGAGCCATGAGATCAGATGTCTGGTAGGTCCCTGGCCTGTGCAGGCCTTTTCAAAGGGTGACATGCCTCTGGCAAAGTCTCCCCTTCCGCTATTGAGGTAGTGCCGTATCTGTAGGTACGACCACCAGGGAACCCGCCCACATCTGTTTTTACATTTTTGTAACCCAACTTTTCCATGTTTTCAAGAATGCTTTCAATATTATGTATGTAGCAACTCAGATTTATGAGTCCGCATGTAATCATACTTCCATAAAGGTACAGGGAAACAAAGAAATTCATAAGTCAAAGAGAACTGCTAATTATTATAGTGATCCTGTATATTACCTTGTTTTTACAGTTTTGCCTGTACTTTTCTTTTTTAGATTTTACTTATTGCATGTTTGGTTACTGTCAGTAACTAGGTAGTGCAGATGTGAGGATGTACAAACAGGAACCTGCAATTTAAGAATACACATTTGTGCACTTGGCTCAGTAGACACAGTCTACATTTCTGTTGTCTGCACTTGGTTGCCACAAAAACTTCCAAATGGATCTGAATATGAATATGTGTGATCATTAATTGCAGCCTTATATTCTCTCGTACCACACTGCAGCCTCCCTATGCATGTCAGCTTATTAAAAGAGAGGCTACAGAGAACTATTCCACCCAGCCATATGTTGGGCAAATTGTCATTTGCACAGCATTCTCACCACTTGACGTAGCTGGGGAGCATAGGAATTTCCTATGCTTCTTGGGGCTCCATCTAGTTGCAGGAGTGCCTTGTGAATAGCTTTTGATCAGTGTATGACTGGGCATGACATGAGCATGCTAATCTACAAGGGCACGCTGCTTGGATATGTGGGTTTGCAGGCGCACAGAAGCATATGGACACACACACCTGATTCCGGGCTTCCGGATGATCTATTTAAGACATAGTGCTGAGCTGCTAACAATATTGCTGAATGGTATTCAGCTGTTACCCAGCAACCTGATCCTGCACCTATTTCCTAAACCTGTTGCTGATCATGACTTTTCTCTGCTGATCTTCTGTTGTAACTTAAGCATGTTCCCTGACTACAACTCTGTCTTATACCCTGCCTACTATTTGTCTTCTTGGTCAATGACCGCTGCTTGTCCTGACCATGCTTCCAGTCTGTTGTGTTCCAGTGTCCTGCCCAGCTGTTTCCTTGTTCTGGACACCCAGCACTTGTGCCACTTTGTGTCCTCTCACTCCCTGTGCTCTCCTCTAGGGGTATCTGTGTGATGGAACGGCAGGCCCGAACCCACTGTACGCCACCATCATTTGACTATACGCAGTTCCGATCCTACAGAGCCATCACAAAGATGTGGCTATAACACTCTCAGCCTAACCCTGCACAGAGATTTTACAACCTAAAGGACAAAAATCTAAGGCCAGAAGACTGAGAGCGATCATCACGAGGGTTTGGTTAACTCTACAGTTAACCCTTTACATACACACAATAACTGCCACCATGTGTTTCAATGGAAACATGCACCGTTCGTAGAAAATGCTGTCACAATTCAAAACTTAAACAATGCCTGGGATGCCATTGTTCCAACACACAATAATATGACAGGTTTTACAATACGGTTGAACTCTTCACAGAGACAAGGATACTTTAAGTTCTTATTTAGAGCATAAAGATAAGCTTAACCATTTTAAAATATTGTTTTTAATAAAAGAAATGGTGCAGGAAAAATATACAGAAAAAGATGTTACAAAAGAAAGACAAATATAACAACAGTAAATCAAAAAGATAATAAGAAAGAAGGTATTTAACAAGGTCCTGGGTTTTGTGAGTTCTCACAGAGTCCAATTCAATGCAACAGAAGATGGATCTGGATTGTCCTCTTTCTCAAAGTAAGCTTACAAAGGTTATTTTCGGGATGTTACATGGAGCTTCCCTTTGATGTTACACGAGCCTTCTCTTTTGATGTTAAGCAAGATCTCTGGCTGCATTGTGCAGTAGCTTTCTGTGGGCCCTCTATGGGTTGTCCCTGAGCTGGCCCCTAATCTAATCATCAAGAATCAGGGAGGGTGAAACAGGAGAGCTGAGCGCTTTATGACCTTCTCCTCTGGCCCTCCCAAACTGTCAGTTTCATATCAATAACCATATTGCTATATTTTTACATATTACCACCTGATATACCCTAGATTATTGTGTGTTATGAAATAAGCTTCTTATAGATACCAAAATTGAGGTATGTATGGCTCAGAGGGGTTAATGTGGGTATCTAGCCATCTGGACTTTTTAAAT
>NW_017309066.1:12488-23035 GCF_000935625.1 Nanorana parkeri | reverse complement strand
ATCTATATATTTATAGATATATAGATATATATATATATATATATATATACACACATACACACACATTGGTAATGTATCATCCACAGGTCTCAAGTTATGGATGTGGAATGGATTTGTGTTTTATTATTCCCCATTAAAAGACCATTAGAAATCAGGCCTTTATAATGTTTTATGCTAGGGGTTATAAACAACCATTAGCAGCCAGGCTGTGTATGCTGTGGAATATGAAGAATTCTGTTTTTGAGATATTTAAACCATCAAATTCTCAGATGTCTGATCAGTATTTCATGTAATCATATCCATTAGTGGCTTATTTCCAGCAAGGGGGTTTCTAATTAGTATTGGGGTGCCCAGACCTCATTACCATCACAATCTGGACCAGAGTTGTAAGGGAAGCCCTCTTTGTCATCTTTTTGCTAAGAACAAAGCTTGGTTGTCACTGTGAAGCCAACCTTGTGGTCGCAGTTCATCTGATATGCAAATCACAGTTTCGGATGGATTGTATTAAACATGTTCTGGGAATCTCTCTTAGTTTTCTCTCCAGCTTGACCCACCTGTAAATGAAAGCTGTTAATATGAAAATTTGCATGTGGTAAATAAATTTAATTTAACATGTATTAAAGAAGAAGTCAACCCAAAACTTAAAAAAAAAATCTGGATGGACAGGAAGACATTTAGAACCTCTGTCAGGTTTTCCTTTGTGGCAATGTTTGCATTTGAAAGTGTTTTCCTCACTTCCTCTCCAAATACTGGTAGTAAATGGGGACTTATACAGTGATAAAAAAAAACTTTTTCGTAGCGCATGGAAGGGTTAGAAATTATGGCCACTGAGACAGAAAGTGCGGTTAGGTTAACAAAAAAACGAAAAAAAACCCACTTACTCTTTTTAACCAAAATTGCAAAAAAAAAGTTTTAGCTGGAGTTTCAATGTTAAATTATGGAAAAATCTTGTACACATATATAGTATGTGCTTGAGTGCAACCATATTTACTAATTACGGTACAGATATAAATATATTAGAAAGATTTAATAAATATTTAAAAAATGGAAGTTCATATTGTCTAACAGGGTAATTCACAAAAGGGTGAAGAGTTTGAAGAAGGCAGGAGAAGTGAACGATCTAGGCCAAAATAGCTGATTTGGAAAAATTCTCCAGTTCAGCTCACTTTCCAGTTCAGCTATTTTGTCCTAGATTGTTCACTTCTCCTACCTTCTGTGCGGGGGCATGCTGCCTCCATTGACTTACCTTGTGTCTCTCCTTGTCTCTCGGCCGAAAATCTCTACTGCGTATGCGCCTGCCCCATGATCCTTTGAGGCTGCCCAAGAATCTTCAGATCTTCAGAAGAGAGCGAGTGGCGGAGACACAGGTAAGTTTAAACCCCTTTGTTAACTTTAAAAAAAATGTTTTTGCATATATCTACTGCACGCTAGCAGTAGATATATGCTGCAAAAAAAATGGGAGGCTTCAATGATCCTTTAACCTTTTCACTTATTTTTTGCATGCAGTTGCTTCTGAATAAAAATTCAGAGTATTTACACTTCTCTATTTCACTGAGTCATGTGGTTTCAAGGGTGTCACCATATTCAGATAGGGTCTGTACCCGCATATTTATCACAGCCGACACTTTTGTTTGCCACCTCTGCAGACCTTTTGGCAGAAAGAAGAACACTCATTATTTAAATGCAAAGTTTAGAAAGTCCTTATATGTGCTGACGATTGGAAAATAAGTCTACATCAACTGTTTCTCTGACAATAATTGTCATGTGTATTGACATTAGTATAGTATAACTTAGTATAACTGGTTTCCTTGAATGTTTTTTGTCACGACTGAGCATATTGGCATGATAAATGGTGACTGGTAACTGAATTCTCTTTTATGGTCACTCCTATATAAAGGAAGCTTTATTTATGATGTTCTAATTCCTAAAGCCACTTATCAACTCAAGGATTCTGGCAGTGCCAAGAAAAACAATAGTTCCTGACACATTCCTTGTACTTCCTATGTAAGCAACCATAAATATGTTGTAGAAGTAAATAGAGTTAGGGGAAGCCGCAGAGGAAACCAAGCAAGACCAAAAATAAGATGCTGGAATAGAGAACTAAAAATAGCTTGCGCTCTGATCCTTGGTCCCACTTCATTGTGTCTTACTCATTTCCATGAGAACTTGCTTCGCAGTGTGTTATTCTGCTACCATAATGGTATATGAGAAACAGATTTTATTAAAGAGAAATAATAGTGTATTTTCAGTGAGTACAGATTTTTCTAAAAAAACTATAACTAAGACTGGATCTGATATTAAAGAAATAATTTTTAAATTTTTTATTAAATATAACACCATCTAAAAAAAATTACATCATACATAGTCTTTACAAAATGTCATACAATAGTAATCATTGCCAAAAGCGCAACAGAATATATAACAATAATGGCCAAAAAGGAAGTCATATCTATAAACATATAGTAAATATCATTACTAAATATTTCCAATACATAATTCACAACAAAACCCCAAAACCACCTATAGCATGAAAAAGCACACCCCATTAATTGAGCATAAACATAACAATCACCACCCTTAATAAACAAAACTATCCCTCTACCCTATCGCTGCAATAACAAAACAAAACCTAAGCTGTCCCTCTGATGTTGCATTGCACTCGCACTATAAGAGAAAATAGAAATTTAGCACACAAAACCATATAAAATCATAGCTATTAAAAAATGACTGCCACCATGCTCATTCAGGGAAAAGAGACAGTGGATGTCTAAACCGAAATGTAAACAGATGTGCATCTATTTTCTTTCAGGTTTTCACAATTTGAGGGTGTGACTCTTCTTGTGGAACAGATTGGAGTGCTGTAATGTTACACAGATGTCTCACTGGAAATGACAGGTGTCTAAACTCGGCTGAAGTGGAGAAGCAACTTATTCTGACCCTGACTTTGTTTCCACATTCATCTGCTTGCAAAGACAATTTTTTTAACAAGCTAAAAAATATCTTTATGTGAAAATGAACATTTTTAAAGGTCATGAATTATTTTTAGTAACCTATAAGGAAGTTCTAAACAAAGCACTTGTGCTTAGCATAGAAATGACTTATATTGTGCCAAAATTGGGATGTGTATAGTTATGCTAAATTTCCAATGTTTCAGTCTGACTTCATGGTTTCAAAAAAGGCTTGTGCCTTTAAAACATTACATGAAGCTCTGCAACACTACTTAATTTGGTATGGCTTGCAGTATCATTATGAAGTGTTTATTATAATAATTATTATTATTTTCTTTTTTGGGCTTAAAGGAGAACTATGAGGTGAGTGCTTTTCACTCACCTCATAGTTCTAGCCGACCTGTGACAATGAGACTGTCATAGGTCGGCTCAGTAGATCAAGACGTGAGTGAACACATACCGGGGTTCGCTCACCTCTCGATCCTCTCAGAGCTCTCTGCCGTGACAGGGGAGGGGCTGAGTTCCCCCTTCCCTGCTCTGATCCGCCAGCGCTGACTGGCTGATCGGACGGGGGAGGGGGCGGGTACAGCTGGCTCTGCCTCTAGATAGGCAGAGCCAGCTGTCACTCACGCAGCTGGGCGGATCCAGACATAATTGTCGGGATCCGCTTCAGCTGCAGCGTCTCAGTATACCGCGAGCAGTAGCTCGTGGTATACTGTGGCGTCTCAGTATACCGCGAGCTGTAGCGGTATACTGAGGTGATTCAGGTACTGCCCTGGGGGACATGTATCAATTAGGGATGCACCAAAATATCTGCCAACATATCGGCCGAAAATGGCACTTTTGGCAAAATGCCAAAAGTGCAATTTTTTGGCCCAAATAGCAGTGCATCCATTCTTTCTCTCCTCCAGGCTGGGAGCTGCTCTATGTCACAGTGGGGAGAAGAGAAACTGTCACAGGAGGCCGAGCCGTGCGGGGGAGGAGAGTACTGTGAGTGGCCGGCGTCTCTCCACCCACACCGCCCACCCTCCTGTCACAGATCGGGAGAGTGGTGTGGGCGGAGACAGCCTGCAGTGCTGTCACAGGAGGCTGAATTCCCTTCACTCAGCCTCCTGTGACTGCCGATCCAGTATGGAAAGCGAGTACAAACGCTTAGCGATCAGTAATCGATGAGTTTTTGTAAATAATTGAGGACAGAGAATGTTTACTGTGTCCTCAATAATGAATGAATGGGAGTTATCTACATCACTTCCTGTTCATTCATGATTGTGGACATACTTTCCCCACAAATTATGAATGATCAGGAACACTGAGCCTAGAGGATTCCTGTTCATTTATAACAGGGGATCCAGAAAAAGAGATTGAGGACTCAAGATTGAGGACTTTTTCTATTTTAAAAGGGAGATATCAGGAATCTGTTTAGACCCCCAATATTTCCCTGACGCCCCTAAAAGTAAAGTAAAAAATTAAAATATTTAATAAAAATGAATAAATAAAAATAAAATATAAAATAATCGTGGCCAGGTGCAAGGTTTTAGCCAATCAGGGCTCACAAGGTACAGTGCCTTGTGGGGCGCCCGGTGGGCGAACAGCCCGCCGAATGCAATGACAGTTCCAGTGTTCGCCGAACACAGGAACTGCCGATGTTCGAGTTGAACTGTTGCTCGACCCGAACATCGAGCCCATCCCTACTTACTATACCTCGTTCTTCAATGTGTCTCTAAGTGGAGACGAACATCTTGGTAGAGATAGGGCTTTGCTTAATTATTTTGAAAAACTTCAGCAAGGAGAACAGTGGATGACATCACCAAATCTCACACCAAATCCTCTGAGACAAGTCAGGGGCAGCAGTGCATTAGATCTCCCACTGTAGATATACAGCTGTAGGCATGGGAGTGCCTGGGCACGCTCAAATGTCAGGAAGTGCACTACTATTTTACAAAAATAAAAGACAAAAGGCAAATCAAAGAACAATTACAATTTGTAAATGTTTTCTATATCATAGCAAATTTTCAGTTTCTGAATTCAAGTCCACTTTAAGTCACAATACATTTTATTGTATTTAAAATTGCATTTTGGGTTTCAGCAATTTAAGTAAATATATTCTATATGTAATTCGCTGTTATACCTTAAACCACAATAATTGTTTGAGATCTCAAATTAATAATAACAAACTGCTAGTAACAACAGACGCTCGGATTCCCTGAAAAGAACATTAGGTAGGCGTTCACCACCAGTAATTGTATGATTCAGAAAAGACATTTGATGAATCACATGCAGACCAAAGAAACCACTCATTTGAGACAAGGGGCTTGTTTATCTGTATTCAACACTGTACAGTTTATACTAAGAATGCTGTATTACTACAGTTAACCCATCTAATATATACAGTAACACAATGCAAAGAGCAGTGATGGTTTTTTAGCAATTGTAGTATGTGACTGCGTTCTCTAGTTTTGGCTCTTCACACAGTTAGTTCTGAGTGCCAACAAAAACACTCTCCACTTACCTTCTGGGCCTAAAACACAGTTTTCAGGTGATTGGACACTGACAAACAAAACTGTAATAACAGCCCTAATATAATCCCTCTCACTCAGTAAGTCTCCGTTTTGTAGCAAGCGATAAAGATTGAATGATAAGGAACAGACATGGGACATGTGTGATGTAATGTACTCCAAGAAAATAAGTTTATGGTGGAATTTTCTAGCCTCGTACCATGCAAAATAATCCTTTCAATTCAGTAATTTTTAACAGCTTAGGAACAACCAAATCGCACTGATTGTGCTGTTTAGGCGTATGGCGCTATACAGAATCTGCTTTTACCACACTGCAGAACATTGAGCTGCAAGAATCTGGAGTGAAATTAGGCATAGTGCTGATGTGTTGGAAAAATGGGGTGTGCAAATAGGCATCTTTGATATCCAGAGGCCAAACGATCCCCCCTGCTGAAAGGAAGCAATGGCTGACCTAACAGATTCCATGCATAATTTTTGAACTCAATGGCACCTGTTGAAAATCTTAAGAACCAAAATGGGGCAAATGGTTCCTTTTGTCTTGGGGACAGTGAACAGATTTGAGTAGAACCCCTGGAAAATGTCATCATCTGTGGCAGGGGCAATAACCCACTGAGAGAGAGTCTGAAGGAGATCTGTCTGCTTTTGTGGGGAGGATGGAAAATTTGGCAAGAATCGGGGTGGAGGCAGACATCAAAAATCTTGTTTGTAGTTCTTGGATATGTTGCTCTGGACCCAAGCGCCTGAAATGCTTTGGAGCCAGATAGCTATTAAGGCCAACAAGCACCCCCCCCCACCCCCACCCCCAACTCTGACAAGTGGGAGCATCCCATCATTGTAAGGAGGACTTGTTTCCGGACTTGGCAGGTTTAGTGGTCCAAGTCTTACTGCAGAATTGTTTACACAGCTTGGACTAGGACCATAAAGCTTGAGAGAAATGAAAAAACCCTCCCAGGAGGAAGTTACCTGTAGGATAATTTGCCTTCTTTTTCAGGGGTAAGAGGTACTCTTATGTCCTATGACTTCCTTGATGATTGTATCGATGGAGTCACCTAAAAGGCGTTCTCCTTCAAAGGGCATCCTTACAAGGCGCTTCTTGCATGGAAGTTCCACAGACCAACATATGAGCCAAGGGATCTTTCTCATATGTACCAATAGGAGACTTAGCCAGGATATTTGGCAAAGTGTATCCACTAAACCATCAATGCAGTAGTGTAAAGCAACAGACAACCTCCAGAGGACAGATGGATCTGTCGGAATAGATGCAGGGTCACAAGCCACGTGTTTGGACCAGGGAGCTATGGTTTATGATATGGACAGACTGACATGTATAGCAGGACCAGCCAGAGAGAAAAAGGCCTTGAAGAAGGCTTCCAATGCTTTATCTACAGGATCTTTGATAACAGGAACATCCTTAACTAGTGACCATTAAGGTTTTGTTAAGGCAGGAAATGGCTAGGTCCATGACTGGGATATCCCATTTCTAAAGGAAATACTCCTGAATAGGTATTGTTTAGCAAAGTGCTTGGGATGGGCAAATATTTTTTCAGGGTGAGGCCAGTCTCTGTACAACACAGGTACTAGGAACGAGTTACAGGGAAGGTTTTGGCAGAACCTAGTCTGGAGACCTTTGGAAGGGTTGACACAAGCTTTTCTATAGCAAGGCATGTCTGCACTGTCAATAAGCAAATAAATAATATCCTCACGATTGGTAAATATTTCAGTAGATTTTGTAATGAATACTCAGAATCAGACAAGGTACTATCTTCCTCTTTAGAAAGCACAGGAGCAATAAGAGGAAAGTCAGAGACAGACTCTGGAGGAAAAGCTAACTGGGCTGCTTAGGGCCAATTCAGTAGTTCTATAATGCTAAAAAGCTTACACATCAGCAATGCAATTCTTCAGTAGCAGCCTTGCAATAATATCAAAGTTGATGAGGGCCCTAGATCCTTCAGTAGTAGCCTTCCAGTTATTATAAATCCTCTATTAATGGCTGTAGATAGATAGCAGGCTCCCAATAGGAATTTGTCCTATTTGACTCTAGGAGAGTAATAACGGATACCACTGAAGTTGCTCAAGCAACAAGCAGTCATTTTCCTGATTCTCTGGGCCCTAAGACAAGCCAGCTTAGACTCCTTGGACCTAAGGCTATTTCCTAAAGAAAATACCTTCCCCACAAGGACATCTTCTCCAGGCAGCCTAGGATTAAAAAACGATCCTTTTAGTAAGTTGCTCCGAACATTTTTTCTCTACCCTCAGCACACTGGAATAAAACCCTAAGTGACTGACCAAGGCAGTTAAATATTCTCAACCCAATGCATTATTTCTCACACAGGTGGGAATTATCATTATCTTGAGTTTAGGAAAAGCCCAATGAACACAGAAACATAAACAAAGCTCAGGCTGGTTACGGCCTAGCTTAAACAACACTAAACTTAGCTAGGGACATGCCAGCTTAAGGCAGGGTCTCTACACATGTTTTTACTATGTTTTAAAAGAGGACACTTAGAATATTGCTATGTCTGAATGGCAAAACGTAAACTTGGTGCAAAATGTGAAGAATATGTGAAGATTTTCATTTATCCAGGTCATTATGTAGCTAGTACTAATTAGACACATTCAGTTGAACTTGTTCTATAAACTTCTTCACAGCATATCCAATTGGTTTCTTGAGTTTTAAAAAGTGTCAGGAACATACCCAAGTATTTATAGCCACATAGGATTGGAGGTGGTAAAGTTATGGAACCACCTGGTTCTAATTACATAATCCAATCTCTTGGTATTAGGAAATCTGCAAAGGTGTTGTTTATTTGATTTTCATGGCTGAAAGTGTATTTGCTGTCAATTCACTGTGGCACAGATGTTAAAATGGCATTTTATGTTGAATACATATTTTCATTCAATATGTGCATTCAATATTTCATGCCTCTTGTGAACTATTAGTCTTCTCTGTTCAAAAATGTGCACCTCACTGTCCCCAAAAGATTGCCCCTTTTCCTTAAAGTGACACTAAACTCAGGAGTTAAATCTTAAAAATGTGTTAAAGTATCCTAACTCTTGACAAAAATGTAGCTTATTTGTGTCTCACTCAGCTGTAGATCCTGAAATCATCTCTGAATTCATGCTGACACTGTCGTTCCTTTTGGAGGGGGGCTACTTTGGTTTCCTATGGTCCCTGTGTGTGTTGTAAAGTAGCCACTTCCTCAAGCTCATTCCCGTGATAGACTATAATTTCAATACAAATTAGTAAACTAAATGTGAGAATGTAGTCCATCACAGGTGAGCTTGGAGTGGTGGCTACTTCACAACACACACATGGACCATGGGGAAAAAAAATAGCCACCCTCCAGAAGGAAGGACAGTGTCAGCATGAATTCAGGGATGATTTGAGTATCTACAGCCAAGGGATACACAAATAAAGTACATTATTGTTGATAGTTAAGGTACTTAACTTTCCTGGCGGTATGATTATCTCAGTATTTTTTTTTTACTTTTGAATTTCTCGCCGGTTCCGGCGCTTGCAGGGAAGGAACCCGGAAGACACCTGAGTGTGGCTCGGGGTTACCGCTTTTGGTACTGAAAATTAACCCCAAGCCACACTCGGGATTACCGCCAGGAAGGTTAAATGCATTTTTAAGTTTTAACTCCTGAGTTTAGTGTCACTTTGTTGTAGAAAAACTTTCTTGTAGGAGTCCTGAACACAGCAACTTTCACCCCTCCCATTCTCTTCTTGGACAATCAACAACTTTTTTGACACATTTCATGGTGACTACATTAAAGCTGAACTACCCTTGCAAATGCTCATTAAGGGTAGTGTAATAAGGTGAAAACCTTATTCCTCACTCCGTTGCTCTTCTTTTTACTTCAATGCTCTGGATTGCGTGCAGGCTCTTGGTGTCCTCATGTACAATGCATTACATTTGTTCCTGTATTGTGCAATAGACATGTGCGCCGGTAAAAAGTTTGTTTAGTTTCGGATGTTTCGTTTTCCACGATTTGGGTCTGAAAGTCAATCCGTTGCGGCACTCAGATTCAGATGAATCCGAATTTTCATTAATTTTGGATGAGTTAAATGAGAATTACAAACGAAAATTCTTTGCAGAAAGTGACATTAAATGTTTATTTATTTATTTATTTTTAACTTCTGACGCTCCACAGAAACAATAAAAAAAAGCCTTTAGTTATGGTAGGAATGTTAGGGGGGACCGCGATGTAACCCCGCCAAAAGAAAATAGCATGTGGTTCCCCCGACAATTAATACCAGACCCTTTAGCTCTGGTAGGAAATTTAAGGGGGACCCCAACAGCAAAAGAAAAAAAAAGTGGGGTCCCCCCTAAAATCCCATACCAGATCCTTAATCTGGGCAGCAGCCTGGCACGGCAGGAAAGTGGCGAGCGCCCCACCCCCTCCCTGCGCCATACCAGGCCACATATCTATGGCATTGGACAGGTGCTTTTCTAATTGAAATAGCCAATAGCAGGCTGGCTAATGCTCCAACCACTGCCTGATGACAATCACAGAGTAGAGGACCTCAGAGAGAACTTTCTCTCTGAAGTCCTCTCCTCTGCAGGAGCAATAGCCATTCTGCTATTGGCTATTTTAAATTGCAATCACCAATAGCAGGTTGGCTATTGCTCCACCCAGAGGCGTGACTAGAAACCTCAGGGCCCCGGTGCAAGGAACCATTAACCTCCCTTTCGGTATGATTATGTCAGGAATTTTGCACCAAAAGCGGTACAATTTTTTGCATGGAAATTTGGTGTTATGTATTGTAGGCCTGCAATTCTTAGTAAATCTTAGGAATAGCTCACCTAAATCTGTCTAAACAAGAGTCCAGTAGACATCCCGGGTATGATAAAGTTTGAAACACGAAATTAAAAAATGATAATATAATAAAAAAAATGGTCCAGTAAATGGGAATTCTGGGGGCTCAGCCCTATCCGTACCACAGTCAATAGAGTACCAAGTTTGCACATCACTGAGCTTGGTCGCAGAATCGTCGCTGTTTTAGGTCAAAAGCGGTTTTAGACCAGGTAGAAAACAGCGATAGTAAATTAGAACTACTTGCAGAATTGAGTGATAGTGA